>NC_140184.1:70510282-70762626 GCF_963971535.1 Notolepis coatsorum
CTAGGCTTTCACGGACAGAAATAAATATAGTTACACATACACATAGTCATTTGCAAATTAGAGTAAAAGTGAGATTATTCACCTAAATTACAATGTCCGATACAGATGTTTAGAAATGATAGGCTGTAAATAACAACTTTCTGGTTGACCACCATCTCAGGAAACAGCTGATGGAAAATAAGTTCCCCGGAGTGGTAATAAGGAGGATCTTGACAACAGGATTGAGAATCTGGGTTTCCAATGGAGACAACTGGAAAAAAGATTAAGGCGGTGTCATTAATAAATCAAAAACGAAAATTGCACAAATGCTCTCATATGATCATAGTCTAGGAGATGCCCGACATTCCATGCTTAAAGACAAATGATGGATTGTGAATGGCAAATGTCACTGATAATTAAGTGTATTTTTTGCTTCTCTCTTTTCACAGCTGCTCCAGGACGGATGGCCGGCGCTGACAATTCCGAACCCCAACAGGGAAATCGAAGAGACTGTTGACAGTCAGGGGGTATAGTATCACAAGACCGAGATTATCAATTCCTGTTTACACCAATATAGAAGTGTGAGTGAAATTAACTCAAGTTTGGTAAAAATAGTTTGAATACAGAGAAACTTGCTTTCCAAACGGTGACGTTACGAGTGATTGAAGGAAAGGTGAGAATGGAAAATACACAGATGGGAGCAACCGGAGGGTTAGATGCACTGACCATAGAAAGGGTGGACAATAACCTTGTAGTTAAAGGAGGCCGGTGTAGGATGCGTACCCAAATCAAGATAATGCCGATAACCTCTGCAGACATTACATTGACCGAATTGGACGTTGACTTGATTGACTGGAATTTGATCGACTCCCCTTTAGTGTCCAGTGAGACGGAGGGACTGGAAATAATGTCTTTTACTCCGCCACAGGGAGTCGTTGCAGCAAACGACCCAGAGACAGCTGTATTCCAAGCTGAAGTGTCCGTTGCAGATGACTGCCAGTTACAGACGTGCCTCCCTCTCGAAGATCACCTAGCCGAGGCTAGACGGGTAGTGGACTATCTCCAAGGCCTACTCCAGCCCACACAGCCCGGAGGGGAGACAGGTTCCAATCGCCTCTCTCCCTCTCCCTCTGGAGAACCAGATGGCCAGAGACAGGCCCAGTTGGGGCCACAACCCGTGCCGGGACAACAACTAACCCCAAAAGGACCACCCACGAGGTGGCAACCACGAGGAAAAGGTGTAGGCAAAGGCAGGAATCCGATTGGCTACCGTGTGCGGCAGGTGCACTGTTGGACGTGTGGGACCCTCGGACACATTGCTCGGAACTGTGCAGAGCAGGACCATATATCCCCAACAGGGCGTGTTTGTGCAGGAACAGGTGGCGGGCCCCTCCCAACCACGGGCCCCTCTCAAGGAACTGTGACTGGACCAAATAGGTACGTGGCTTTCTCCTCCGAACAGGCTCCAGGGAACCATGGCGATGATGGCACACCACCAGGACGTGTTCTGGGCCCGATGACCCCAGGGTCATCCGGTCACAGGCAACTGACCCACCGGGTCCCACAACCCGGGGGAGACCGCCAGTGTTGTTGGGGCTGTGGAGTAAAAGGTCATTTTCAAAGGTCATGTCTGCAGAGGCCACCGGCAGAATAAAAATATATGCAACTGACTAGGGTAGAGGTGGGATATATTGAATGATAAAACATGCTCCTAATTAGATTAGAATAAAAAGTAAATAGAGGTGTTAGGTGATTAGATTATGAATGAAAGTTACTAAAAACGAATGTATGGGTGACTGACAAATGCATGAACTAATCAGACTGACAAGAGGTCAAATTATGTTAAACAGTTAATCAATAGTAGACAGTGTGATGATGTGACACTGCGGCAACTAGTGATCAGTAAATTATCCATGCTCGGTCAACATTCAGATTGATCAAGAGGTGGACTGCATGATTAAGAAATTAAAAGGACTCATAGTTGTTTCTAGTATTTTATAGTATTGATAGAAGCATATTAACAGTTATGAGCAATAGGATAGGTGTTTGTTTACTTTTATTTTTACTTCTCTTTTCTAGTGTGATATGAGCAATTCCTGACTTAGGCCGGGAGTGTACATTTCGTTTATTCATTTGATTTCCCTTTTTTATTTCTTAGTTAAAAATGAGCTAGAAAGCTCACAAGTTTGGTTTATTTTTTCATTTATTGATTTGGCAGCGTTTTCTTTGTGTTTTGTTTTCTGTTTTCTTTCTTTCTGTGTGTTTTTTCTTAGGGTACCTGGCAAGCTGGGAGTGATCTCGACACATCAGGACGGGGTAGTATGTGTCTGTAAAGTGGACTGGGAACAAAGTGAAGGAACATGAGCTAGTTATGGATTTTTGTTCTCCGCCCATTGAATACCCAGTTTTAGCGGCTGGGGGTGTGTCGTGGTTGGTGATAGTGTTGGGAAGCATGATTCTCTGTACATTAATGAAGCTCAATAGATTTGGTCGCTATTGGCCAAATTAGTCTTGTGTAGGGTGTGAACATGTGCAATTGATGATTGGCTTGTGATGTGAAAGATGTGTGTTTAAGGCGGACTGTGATTGTTGCCATACACACAGGTTACTGGGAAAATGGATGTCAGTGCTGTCCGGTCCGGGATGCAGCTGTCCGAAACCAGAGGAAGACGGTAACGATGTTTTCATGTGTATTTCACATCGAGAGGTGGAGAGTATACTGTTTTGACAGCATAATATAATGAGAGCCATGTGAATTTTTCAGAATTTTGAAATTTAATGATCTAGAAGCCATGAAATATATAGATAAATGATTTGGAAAAGAAAGTTGTCAAAAGCTCAGACCAGTAAAGAGAGTCTGAGGGATGGAAATTATGGATTCTCAATCAATTGTTGTGGTAGAAGTGATCCCCACTGTGCCCCGGAGCGATATATTCACTACAGGATACGGAGGGGAGATTGGGGGATCCACAGTCATCAGAGAGTGGTACAAGGAAGACCGAGGACTCCATCGGTACCGTTGATCCAGGACACTGGCTAGTGTCTACCCAGCGGCTCCATGGGGAACCACAACACTGCGGAGAACCAGGAGACGCCTGTCTTGGCCAACGCAGTGACCGAGTCTTGAGGCTTCAGAAGGGAACGACAGACAACCAACGAGGAGACAGGCAGCTAGGCCTCAGCAACAACTCCGGCTGTCAACAGAAGCAAGGCCTCAACTATTGACCAGGGGGTCAACAAGCGAAGGGGGGGAGCTGCTATCGCCCCTATCGACGACCAGGCGGAGGGGAGGAGACACAAACCTCTTCCACTGATCCGAGGGTCAACCAGCGAAGGGGTCGAGCAGCCAGCAACGACCTCCCCATCGCTGTGAAGAATAGAAGATACTACAGCAGGGGGCTCTACCCCCTAAGAGAGGATCTCCACGAGTCAAGATGTGCTTGACAGAAGATGGGGTGTAATAAGAAAGGCAATTTGCTTTCTGAGTTGCACCCAGCAGTCGTGATATTGCACCAGCTCTGAGCAATAAAGAGGAGGCAGGGTCAAATCTAAAAAACATGGACCCCCCTCCTCAAATGCTCTATTGATCTTGGTACGAGAACAAGTATTAAAGACTGCACATGATCACAAAAACTGAAATGGCTAATTTGAATTTTAGGATCTGAGTGTGACAAATCAGATATATATTTGATCCTAATATGATTTAAAATGTCTTAAGTGTTATCTAGATAGTAGTGTGTAGAGATTGATATCTATGTTTGACATATTAAGGATAGGTAAACTATCCGAGTGGGGATCTGTAGTAAATTCCCAAACATAGACTCATGATTAACTAATGTGTGGAAATATTTAGGCCTCAAAACAATAATTCATAGATTGTCTGTGTGTGGTTACATAGCAAATGCCCTCCTGGGGTGACAATGGCATAGTGGCAGCTGGGGTAAGGCTACTTCCCTTTAGGGGGTAGATCAAAGCAAAAGACAAAAGGTCACACAGACATGTTATCTTGCTGGAGTATCCTGTCACACACACAGACACTCACATACACATCCACACACACACACACATAGACACACACACACACAGACACTCACATACTCACATACTCACACACACACATACACATCCACACACACACACAGTGAAACAACTGTTACATCAAAGAAGTGTTATCAGCGGCTTACGGCCTGGGGACACAGACATACACACAGAGATCCACACACACACACTTTTTCGAATACACATCCACACACACACACTCACACACACAGAGACACACACAGAGACACACACAGAGACACACACAGAGACACACAGACACTCACATACCCACACATAGTCACACACACATTCACACACATTCACACACACACACACACACACACACAGGAGATCTCCAAACTAACTATTTCCTAGTATATTGTTAATAAGTAAGTTAAAATATAATTAGTGTTTGGTCATACTAAAATGTCTACAATTAGTTAATGTGTCTGTGCTATTTTCAATAAGTGTTTTATATGGTATTGAAATGTATTCTATTAAGCTAACAGAATGATTAGATTTGTTTCTATATGGTATTAAAATGTATTCTATTAAGCTAACAGAAAGATTAGATTTGTTAGATATATGTTCTGAAAGTCAAACAGACTTAGTAATAAAGAAATATATCTGTGTTTAGGTAATCAATATAAACTTTGATTCATCAAAGTATTAACAAGTCAGGTAATGTTTAAGTAATTTTATAAGGAAAATATTCTCTGTTAGTAATGTGAAAAGGGTTTGGCCTATAAGCCAAACCCCTATTTTCAAATGCCAGCTTAAGCAGTCCTGTGATTGGAGGAACTAATGTGATGATGTCATCAACTCGGAGACACTGGCCTGGGCTATAAGATGGGTGTGGGAGGTGGGAAGAAAGGACAGAAGAACACTCTGGAACCAACCAAACCCACGAAGACCTCTCTCACCATCTCCACCATCTCACCCAAGGAGGCCAAGGCAGAACGAGAACAAAAGGACTTTTGGAGGGAAAACAGACTGCTTTGTTTTGTCAGCCAGGACAACACAAAGACCAGCAACAATTTATCTTTATATTGAAAACAGACTGCTTTGTTTTGTCAGCCAGGACAACAAAGACCAGCAACAATTTATCTTTATACTGTGATATTAGTCTGGTTGTTATCATCTTACGGCATAGTGTTTGTGATCAACAACCATAGCATCTTCTTATTGTAATTTGTATACATTCTTAAACTCTTATTAAACAACTGTTAAACTATTTTCCTCCTAATTCCTGCTGCCTTTCGGCCTGTTCAGTCAGTTTGAAGAGAAGTGATTCCCAGCTTTAAAGTATTGAGACACAACGCCGAGAGTACTAACCAACAGGTTCTGAAGCAGAGCAGAACCAAAACAGCCTGGGAATCCACTTCACTAGCTTTTGTAAAGTGGACCCTGTGCAAGATCTTAAACTGAATTAAACTTAGACGAGCACACGATGATGTGTTATTGACCCTAAAGATTGCCTCGTCCCACTGTCCATCAGTCAGGTCGAGCTCAAGCTCCGCTTCCAATTTACCTCTAACCCCTGCAAGTGAGAACACTTCCAGTGAAGATATGAGATCGTATAGGGTAGAGATCCCGCCTTGTGCCTTGGGAAGAGAGAGTATGAATAAGTCTGACGAGTCATGGTTCACCCATCACAGGGCAGTGGCCGACTCCTCTTTACCTCAACCTGACCTGCATGACACCGAAGTCTTCCTGCTGAAGACCAGCCAGGCAGACTGCTTCCCAGAGGAACTTAAGTGTCTCCGAGCTGGAAAACCAGTACTGCCCAGCAGTAAGCTCAGTACGCTCTCACCAGAAATGCATCGTACAATGGGTCTTCTCCGAGTTGGTGGACGCTACTAACATCCACCCTATGGATGATTGATTGATTAAATATTTTATTAACAGATTGTAGAATGGGTACAATACAGTACGGCTCAATACACACAATTGTTAAGGGGATGCAGACCAGAAAAAGACTTTCGTCTTGTTTACATCAGGGTCCCCCATTTTCAATTCATCAGGACATTTATGACATACAAGACATACAGAACTGTGTAGTAAAAAGAGATCATAAAAAATATATACATCCGAAGGGGAAGAAACTGTAGATTGGTGGGGGGGGGGGGGGATTTGGACATTTACAGGGGCCAGTTTCTAATTGCAGCCACCCGTAGGTGCTCTTTGAGAGCGTTTTTTGCGTTCATATAATTTCGGAAATGGTACGTTTTCAAGGTCGAAAAAAATAACTACATGGCCACATATGCTGCATTCGTGTAGATGTCAGTAGACTCTCCAACTTGCATATTTAGATAACTTCTGCTTGTTCATGTTGGAAAAAATTAAATAGAGGTCATGAAGCTCTGAGTTGGGTTCTGGCTGCTTATTTCTTTCTTATACTCTAGTCTACTGAGATTTCAGGACAGTTAAACAATGTGAATGACTGATTGATTTGCCATATTCAGCATTATATAATAGTTATATAATATATTAATAGTTTATTACCAGAGTGTTGCTTTTTTGTAACTGAACTACTTATCCGATCAGCAGTTGGATAAGGCAATTACATCACAACGAACTTGGGCAACTATGGTGCATTCCATTGAAACAGGAACTAGGAAAAATCCTACTTCCTACTAGGAAAAATACGGATAGAATGGCACTTGAAGTCGGAATTCTAAGTAGGAAACTCTGGGCTGGTCTCTCAACTCAGACTTTTCCGAGATGCAGTTATTTGACGTTATTTCAGCATGGCGGCATACAATAATTTTTATTTTTTTTTATCTTTAGAAGATGATTGAAGCTTGATTCTTATCAATACCCATGTGGTAGCTTCTGGAGTGTTGACAGAATCTGGCTATGGGGCGACAATAATGTGGTCAAGACTCGAGGCATGGTTTCTATCTTTAGCCTTTGGTGTGGTTTATTCATTCACATGTTAAACAGCAGCAGTACTAGAGTTCTCCTCTCTCTGAGAGGCAGGTGGAAAAGAGGTAGAGGGGGAGGAGACATCTCTTTATATACTCGCCACCTGGTGGTATCATGAGTGGCTCCGCCTAGAGCGCCCTCTAGTGGAAACAGTTATATATGCAGTTAGACAGTTACTTGCAATCCTACATAGAACCTCTAACTTTAACATGGAGTCACGTGATTCTCTCTTAGATAAACATATTTTACATGTCTTTCCGAGCAGGGGACTGGAACGCACTGAGGTTGTAATTCCGATTTTCCAACTGGGAGCTTCCAACCTCTGACTTGAATAGAAAGTGACATTTGTGTCCCATCAATGCAACCTTCAGATCCTCCTGGGAAAGCTGGGAACGAGCTGGAAGTCGTAAATATGAGTTGTCGCAGTTAGCGCCACCATCAGGCAGATCGATTGGTGTGATATTTGTTGTGATGCATTGTCACACCACTATCTTATCATTGTAGCAAATTGCATGCCTACTATGGGGCATCCACATTTATTGGATTTTTTTTAGACAGACCAACCAACAGACCGATGATGCAATGTGAACCTCATCATGTTCAGGAGTCAAAACCCCTGGAAGGCGGCCGGACCTGACTCCATCACACCTGCCATCTTGAAGCACTGCACCGACCAGCTGTCCCCAGTGTTTACCAACATCTTTAACACCTCACTGGAGCTGTGTCAGGTTCCATCATGCTTTAAGGCCTCGACCATCATCCCCGTCCCAAAGGCCAAGGTCACAGGCCTTAATGACTACAGACCGGTCGCCCTGACGTCTGTAGTCATGAAGGTCTTTGAGCGCCATGTCCTGGCCCACCTGAAGTCCATCACAGACACTCTACTGGACCCCCTCCAGTCTGCATGGCTCTGCATTACGTCCTGGAACACCTGGACACTGCAGGGACCTATGCCAGGATTCTGTTGGTGGACTTCAGCTCAGCCTTCAACACCATCCTTCCGCACATCCTGAAGCATCAGGTGTCACTGCTTCAGGCGCTGGACTCTACCTGTAGGTGGATTACAGACTTCCTGACAAACAAGACGCTGCAGGTGAAGCTGGGAAAAAAGCTGAGGAAGTTTAGGCCGCTGAGGACCATGATGGCTCAGTTCTACACCTTCATCATTGAGTCCATCCTCACCCGGTTTCCTGCGGCCACGGTCAGGGACAAGGGCGAGCTGCAGCGGGTGATACGCTTGGCGGAGAGGGTGATCGGCTGCACCCTTCCCTCCCTATATTCCACCAGGGCCTTGAGGAGGGCTAGGAAGATCATGGCAGACCCCTCCCACACGGGTCACCTTTTCACCATGCTCCCCCACGGCAGGCGGCTACGGCTGCCCAAGACATTGAAAACCTGCCACAGACTCAGTAATTATCTTTTTTTAAATTATTTTTACATAATGGCGATTAAAAGTTATCTGAATCTGTGCAAATTCATAACCCCAAAAGGAGGGGGTCCTCTTGATTTTGGTGAACCTTCTGGCAATATCAGCAAGTCTCGTTTCCGTCATCTACCCAGTAAAATACTGCATATGAAAGTAAGGGTAATGCAATGTTTAGGCCTTGGCAAGGCCAAGTGCTTTCTTCTAGTTGACTGTTACTTTAGGTTATGCTGATTTTTCAGGGGGTCCTGAAAAAGCATACTGATCAGTGAGTAGGTTTGAAGGCCCTGGATATGCTTTATGCTTTCATCCGTTTGCACTGTAGTGGGATACTAAATGAATCAAAGTGTCTCTAATTAGCTTTCCATTTGATGTCGGTTACTAGTTTGGCTATGTCAGTACTAGCGGCTGTACATGCAGCCCAGCCTTCTTCCCTCCAGTTCCCATGTCCATTAAACGTTTTAGATTCCAAATGATCTCAAACACAACTCGATGCAAAATTCGTCATCTTTTGTGACATACCATGTAAGTTAAATATACTAAGGTAAATACTAACAAAACAGAAATATACCACAGTCATTAGTAGAATTATTTTTATTTGCTGTAAAATATTTCTATCTAAAACAGTTAAGACAGGATGAGCAGTGCTTTGAGAGAAAGAGTCCTCTCATCAGACCCACACATTGGCTATGCCACCAACAACTGTTAAAACTCTTTCAAATATGACGGCGTAGTCCAGGAATAACCTCTCACCAACAAGAAAGCAGATTTGATAGTTAGGTTTAACAAATACCAGTTGTGGCAGTTTAGCCTCTGATATATACAGCCTATGACACGTATCCTTGCAAATATATAATTGGCGTGTAGGGCTGTGGTGACAGAGGCTTTCTGAAGCTTCGACACCAGATGAAAGAAACGTGCCGATGCAGCTTGCGATGGTTTAATTTAGCTCTATCTGGTGGATTGAATACACACACTGTCCCACCCAACTTCACTTAGCCCAGTGTGTCGGATGAAGTCTGCCACATGCAAGGATTCTAGAGAGCACAAGTGCACCACGTCAGACTGTAGTCGACTTTCCTTGGTAAATTGTGTATCAACTTCTTTAAACACTTGGGTGTTGATATTCCACATTCACAGCTTCATTATTACATCACTGCAACACTACAAGAGCTATTAGGGTGCATTTATGACAACTGTGAAATGTGATATTTGCAACCTCCAAAAAAAATTAAAAAAAGTTCACAAGAGAGACCGAGGCAGACGCCTCTCAGTTCTGAGTTTTTTTTTATGGTTCTTAATGTTGCATTCAGGAGCTCGCTGTAAACTTGTTCCTTGGTAAAAGTATCGTGACTAATTCGTACTAGAGTTTGACAGAGTTCAGAGGTTTCGTTGTTTGGAATAGCTATGCCTTGCTTTAAACAGGGCGCATGCAGTAAGGCAAATTCCAATCTCAAACAAATACAAGTATTGTGCTTTGAAGGGGTCATAAATTGACCTCTTCTCTGGACAGGGCAATACAATAAGAACAGAAGGCTGCCAGGTCACAGAACACAGGTCATCTCTGAGAGCACCCAATCACCAAGGAGCCACATCCATTTAGAGAAAACTCTAATAGCATGAAAATTAAATTTTTTAAAGTATTGTTCAATATATAAATTAGGCTATTAAAATTGTAATCTCCCCCGTGAAACATTCATACTACTTCCTATAGACAATTTTATCAAGATTTGTGTACTGAATAAAGTCTTTCCCAACCCAAGAAACAAGGGACCAAGGACTCTTAATATATGCGTTTCTCCACTGGCATTGAATAGGAGACTCTGTGGACATTATTTTGTCTATAGATTATGTTCTGGTTCATAAAGCTAATTTGGTTGTAAAAGCCAAGCCGGTCTCCCATTCGTTGTCAATGGACATCACAATTAGAGTGTCCGTGATTGGATCCTAGCTTTGGGACACATTTTGTGCTCAGAATATTAACCGAGCAGCCCCGAGATCAGAATATTAACCGAGCAGCCCCGAGATCAGAATATTAACCGAGCAGCCCCGAGATCAGAATATTAACCGAGCAGCCCCGAGATCAGAATATTAACCGAGCTGTCCCGAGATCAGAATATTAACCGAGCAGCCCCGAGATCAGAATATTAACCGAGCAGCCCCGAGATCAGAATATTAACCGAGCTGTCCCGAGATCAGAATATTAACCGAGCTGTCCCGAGATCAGAATATTAACCGAGCTGTCCCGAGATCAGAATATTAACCGAGCTGTCCCGAGATCCGTCTTTACGGGCCAGCTTTCCCCTTAAGGTCTAGTTCTCCCAGACACAGATGAGCCCAGTTTCAGACTGCAACTTCCTCTCAATGGAGGAATCCACAGAGTGGGAATAATTATAATACATTTAGGCTAAATGCTGTGACTCTAAATAGAGCTTGGCGGCTTAGAAAACAGTGAACAGACTCGGAACACAGTTGTCTGCAAGGCACTATGAAAAGGCTCAATGGAAGTCCTCCTAGTGTTCCTGCTTGAAACCATCGCTGTGTGAACAAATGCATCTGCATCAGGATCAAATTGTGCCAAATGAAAAACACAATCATCATGAAGTCACAACAGAGTGTGAACTAGTGGTAAGCGTACAGTATACAGTATAAATAGTTTAGCATAAAATACAAACTAAATAAAAGGCTAAAAAATCAAATAAAAGTTACTCAGTACCATTGTTCGAAAGTAGTAAGTGAACCCAAATTCCAGCAATAAAAATATATATATATGCCAAAATTATTTTCCAAGAACAAACTATCTTTCAGAGTTGTTTCGAGTTCAATTAGATGTGCAATAATAGCTGGTGGAGGAGAAGGATCTGTATGAAAACACAGTCAGCTTATGGCCGACTGAGAATCATCTGAAGTCATCTGAACAATGAACTATGAGTCAATGAAATGGCCAAGGACAGGTATCCAGCCTGGCCAGTGGCCCGCTATTGTCCACAACTAGTACCTACAAGACTGTTAAAGGAGCATACCAGCATCATTACATTTCTTTACTAATCTCAGCATATTCACCCCATCTCCATACATAAAGTTTCATTCGATATCAATGTTTCACTCACCTCGCAGCTCCGACTGGCTGCAATACAGTTCAGAAAACGTGCATCTAAAATATATCTAAAACACTGCCAAGCCCAAGAGTCTTCTGCTCATATGTTCGTTGGCGTTTCAAAATGCAAAACCTTGGTCGTTCACACTGTGTTAAGCAATTATAAGCCAATGTTCGACACAAGAGTGGTGGCTTCATTCACGATGGAGAGGTGAAGTACATTCAAAATTAAGACTCTGGGGAGGGTTTTACACACACAGCAGATTGGCACTGGGAGCTATAAGGGATTTTAGTCAGTGGATGGAACTCAAGATGCCAGGGGTAGATATAGTTATTGTTGGTAAATAGTGATATGGACATAAGAAAACTGACAACACAACTATTATCCTTTCACTTCATCTATAAAAATAAAAGTCAAGCGGGGTTTGAGAACTGATGGATGTCTAAAATCCTCTTCAAGAGGTGAACACATTACACACAGTCATTGCCTGGCAGTGGACCCATCTCAAGCCCCGCCCTCCTTTCATTGATCCTCCAATCACAACTGTTGCTTAAAAGCAATTGGAGGATCAAGAAACGAGGGTGAGGGAGTTTGAGATAGGTCAATGATAACCATCTGGTGGGTGACTGAAACCTGTTTCCTGCAAGTCCTGTCTATCTTCTGCTTTAGGTTATCCACTAATTTGGTTAGCATTCACCTGACAAGATGCTGTGTAGTACCTTACCAGAAGGCCAGATGTCGAGCTAATCTACAGTATGTCGAGGGGAAAAAAAAGAGAAAAGAAAATATCTACCACAGATTTTAACTCTTCGTAGCTCCATTTTACTCTTCAAAGTGTCATCTGCATTATATGTTACTACAAAATAATATAGGGTACGCCCTCATCTCTACTACAAAAATAGGTTAAAATGAGCAATTAAAACCCTGAAATTGGACTACATGTATTTACTACCAACAGAGAGAAACCCTGGAGAGATGTGTCATTTGAGCAAATATCAATCTTGTGCAAAAAAGAAAATTAAACAAAACGACACCATCCCATTCAATCAAACCAGCCTCAAGCCTTTAGCATGGGTCGTCTTTACCAGTTAGTGCAATGCTTATCAGAGCCCTTTTCCTTTTTAATTTCTAATATATATATATATGACTATATAGTTGAGACTTTGGAAGAAAAGTACATTTTCTTTAGAAAATACATTATTGGTATTGTGTTGAAAGGTGGTATTTTCACATTTCAATTATTACTAGTCAGGCCAAACAACTACAGTCCATTAGATGAGTTCTTACCAAAGACCCCTCAAAAGGAACAAAAAGACACAGAAACTGCATTCGTTGTTAATATCTTCACACGATTAATCACAAGCGAGTCTCGGATAAGGAGCCTTCAGCCTGATCTTAGATCAGAAAAGGATTTCAATAGGACAGTTTATCATAGATATTATTGGGGGGAGGTGGTGAAATCCCAAGTCATATAAATAATTGTTTTCTATATCACAAATGTACTTGTGGAATAGTGAATGTGTACAGTTGTACTCTGTGGCCTCTGTGTTACATCAGGACTCCCCTACTGTAATGATGAAACCTGACTGCAGACACTTGAAGTAAGAAACTACCACGGCACTGACAACACAGTTACCAACATTTCGAAAACAAGACCAGAAATCTCAACTTTCCATCCTGTGCGTTAGCGACAAATATTAAAAACATTGTAATATTGCATCACATTTCACAACCTCCTGTTTTAGAAAAAGAAATAGAGGAAAAGGGTAGATGAGAGATAGCACACTAGAACCCTGAGGCCGCACGTCCTCATAGCGTCTCGTTGGCCAGGGTCTCTGTGGAGAGCCAGATCTTGGCTCCGTTCAGGAACTTGCTGATGGGAGTCCCTTGGATGCTGCGGCGACACAGGTTCCCCACCGGGGAGAAGGGGAAGGAGGAGCTGAGGTACTCCGGGGCCACGGGGTGGAGAGAGCCGGCCTTGAAATACATCCTGCTGTGGTCCGACGACGGCCCGTTGGGGGTGGAGGCCGGGGTGCCGGCCGGTGTGGGGCCCTTGTACTGCCGGAGCTGGCTCTGCAGCGTCTCGATCTCATCCGCCACCTGGGACAGCTTGTGGTAGGCCATGACGGGGCCCCCTCGGGGGATCGAGGCCTCGGGGACCCAGCGCAGGAAGTAGAGCCTCCACAGGGCCAGGTGCGAGGGGAGGAGCTGGGGCATGAGGAGGCCCTGCAGGTCCACAGGGCTGGAGAAGCGGTCCCTGAAGAAACGCTCCGACGGGCTCTCGATCACCTCCCTGAATTGGGTGAAGTCGGCCCTCAGCTGAACCACCAGGGAGTTCCGCCGGGTCAACGTGTTCAGACCGTCCGTCAGTCCGTTCCGCAGAGCCGGGGGCCTCCCTCGCAGCGTGGAGCTGTAGGTCTTGTTCTGGAGGGAAGGCGGAAGATTGTCAAACTACTGAATCAATGACACCTTTTTACTTCAGATTCTTAGATGGTGCATTTATATAGCAGCTTTTATCCAAAGTGCTTGACAATTTTGTTCCTCACATTCACTCACACATTCACACAGACAGCAAAGGAGACCATGCAAGGTACCAACCTGCTCATCGGGAGCAATTAGGGGTTAAGTGTTTTGCTCAAGGACACTTCAACACACTTCGAACCGGGAACCTTCCGATTACCAGATGACCGCTCTACCACCTGAGCCACTGTCATCCCACCTTCATTTTTATTTATTTTTATATCCACTTTTTCTCCCATTTTCTATTTTTCTCCCATCCCAATTTCGTATTTCCAATTCTCCCCTCCCCTGTCTCGAACGTTGCTAGACTATGCCTCCCACTGGTCGACTGCAGTGAGGACCAAGCCTTGCATCACGTGTCCCCTCCGGTACACAAGGAGGCAGCTGTCGCATCTTTTCACCTGAACAGCGCGATCTCTCAGTGGCGAGGAGTAACGCGTGGGAGGCTCACGCTGCCCCCGATACTTCCTGATTCTGCTGTACAGGCGCACCAACCGACCTGTAGGAGTCACTGTCCACAACGGCCAATCCCCACCCACCGGCTTTCCCACCCTCCAACACTGCCCAATTGTGCGTTAGTACGACGACCGGTCAAGCCGGTAGCAACGCCGAGAGCTGGGCTCGATACCAGCATCTCCTGCGTTAGTGGCGAGCGCCTTGCCCACTGCGCCACTCAGCCGCACCCACCCCACCTTCATTCTTAAAGATTCAGTACAATGAAAACCTTGTTGTCCAATCTCATTGCATTTTTATTTTTTTACTTTTACCAGTCAGCTGGTTCTTTTTGCGTTTATCGCTTTTTCTCTGGTCAAGTGTGACCGACAGAAACAGGTTGAATGGGGGTACAGATGGGGGGAAAGACACTCTTGAGAAAGTACGGCTTGTCCGGGAGTCGAACTCGCTACCCCAGATCCGTGACGCGCACGGTTGTCCCCGACGCCGAAATAGCGTTCGAGGTACGCGGTGAGCTACTGGAGCTCCCCATTGCATTTTCTTTTACAGCAGATATGTGGATGTAACATTACCCCATCGTTTGTTGGTGAAAATTATGACTAAAGCCCTATGATCTCTATCCCCCTGGATATCAACAGAATCAAACCTTTCGGATATCCTATCTGCTTCCCTGAAGAGATTACACCTTCTACTCTGGTTACCACGATTGGTCCATCAGACAGTCTGTCAGTTGTCAGTAGTTGTAAAGAATATGAGCCAGCTAGACCACAGTAATGGGTAATGAAACTACCGTACTTTTCGGACTATAAGCCGCGGCTTTTTCCCCCATTTTTCGACCCTGCGGCTTATATAACGGTGCGGCTTATATGTGGACCAAACCCGAAAATTTTAAAATCGAAATATTGCTTTTTTTAGTATACTATTGCACTAAATGGTAACACTTGTTATGCAAATATGCAACTTGTTTGTTGAAATGTTAATAAATGGGAGCTTCCTCAAACAGCCATCTCTTTCCCGACAATCCCCTCTGTGCACGAACCCTTACATATGGTAATTAAACATTAAAACACCTGCAGCTTATAGTCCAGTGCGGCTTATATATGTACACATCATTCAATTTAGCTGCTGCGGCTTATAGTCAGGTGCGGCTTATAGTGCGAAAAGTACGGTAGTTAGCTACAGTATAGTTCATTTTAGTGGTTCAAAAACATCCACAGCAACAATTTATTTATCAACATGCTAGCACAGGTTAGCCAATGTTAATCTCCCATAGCAACTGATAACACTGGGTCCATTAATTTGTTTAAATTTGAAAGCTTCATGTATGATACTAACTGGACATCTCATTTCAATGAACAGAGGGCCCTGTGCTCAGAGAGGGCGCATTAAAACGGTTATACCAAATCAAATGATACATCTGAAGCTGAAAAAATTACACTAACATTCCACGATAAGCTGAATTAACATCATTGTACTGGTTCTTTAAACAGCCACATGACAAGCAGGTGTTTTCTTGTGTGTGTGCACAGTGCAACATTTAAAAAAGTTGAGCTTTACATGACAAATAAATGTCAAATAAAGAATATCAACACAAAATAACACACCAGCTTCCACACTAATGCATAAATAAATATCAAAATGCATCAAGAGCCAGAGTGCATATTCAGAGTCTCAGAGTCCAGAAATGATTCTCTTTTATCACGTGATGATGGTGCACTGGAGGTACATGGATTCAACTGAGGCGAAGAGTGAAGGGTGAACTAGGGATCACGGATGCTTGAGGAATGCACTGTAGTTTGTGTGTGTGTGTGTGTGTGTGCGTGCGCGCGAGAGACTGTCAAACTGTGAAGTGAGAACGTTCTGAGGCGCCTGTGCAGAAATGAACCAGCAGGTGTCGTTTCCCTCTGTATGTCTCTGAACTATCTAAGAAGGTGTTGCTCAGTTGATAATGATAGAGTCAATGTTAGGGTCTCATTCCCGAATTTTTTTCAAAGATATATTCTGGAAGACTTATCTTGGAACCACTGAGACATAATCTATGACAAGTACACTCTGAGTCCTGAACGTGCTGGAGATATGTCTTAAGTGGCTGAAACAGTCGCAGAAATTATATGATCCGATATCTGCTTGGAGAATGGCATTCTGTCGTAAACTCCAAAGCGCGTTCCTGTTCAGGTCATTTGCATACAAACCACGCCCCCGACAGTCCTTATAAAGCAACTGGTGACGCAGCTGTGTGAAATGGAATGGCGGAAGTGCTTTGAGAGCCGCGTGATTACGAAACCTAGCGTCAGTCAGTGCCAATCAGAGAGCGTCTCCGAGAAATGCGGCTAGGTTTCATAATCACGCTTGTGCCCATCAAAACTAGATTAGATTAATGTATTGGCATCATATACAGCTTGCGGTACACACCTGCCGCAGCGCGCGCGCGCAGTACTGTATATGAATGAATTAATGACATAATATATATATAGCCTATGGGCTGGCGGGCGTAATGAATGAACGCAGTATGGCTTATTATTCCATAATTAAGCCTATAGGCTACTGTTCATTCGTAGGCGCAAACAAGACTCGTTATGGAATATTAATGCAGTCTATTTCCACCGATTAGCTTTAGTTCTTATTTATTTATCCACTGTCATTTCAGTGTTGGTGTATAGGCTATATAGAGTATTTCAATATAAGTTTAATTGATTAATGATATATTCAAAGGAATGCAGGTTTATAGCTATATCAACCCCCTCCAATGTACAGTAAATGACCAAGTATGGTTTTGTCAATATTCCAATGTACAGTTTTGCTTGTACAGTGTAAGTCTACCACCCCTCCTATACCCAACCTCCTCCAACAGTTTCTACGTCAAATGTACTCTCTTTTCTGGACTCTTTTTGTATCACAAACAGTACTGTATTTGCAAATCTGGTACGTCATAAATGTATAGATGTAGCAGTACTGTCTATCTGTGTCGTGTGTGTCATATATGTTATGATGAATTGAAAATGACGAAACTCCCTTATGTAATTGAGCTGTACTGTACTGTACCCATTCTGCAATCTGTTAATAAAGTTTTCAATCAATCAATCAATCAAACAAAGGTCTGTCCCATTGTATACCAATCAATGGGAACATTGCATGTTGACCTGCATTCTTTCAAATGTATATAATTAATCATTAAAACAGATGTGTAACAAATAAGAAATGCAAATTCCACAGAAGGCATTAAATTATTATTATTTCATTTGCATAATTGTGTTTGAATATCTGAGTAATTAAAGTAATTATACATTTGTCCAAAATAGCTGGTTCAGATATGGTTAATCCAGCTGCCCTGTGATCAGATTAATCCATATTATTTATTTTTCCGACATCAAATGCATAATTTCTTATCGTACAAATATTGTCATATTTATTTTAATTATGATCAAGTAATTAATTCCAAGGAGGCCTGTAGCGTTAACATGAAGGAATCACTATGAGAACACAGTCTGTCAAGTTATAATAAAATTTTAAATTAGTCAATCAATCATGAGATTTGATTGTGGGCTGAGAGCATATTTAAGTGTGCTCCTCAGCACTCTTAGATCTGCTCTCAAATAAGATCTCAGGAAAATTTGAGGACTCCCACTCCCAGCCCTAATATGTCTTAAATAGGCCGAAATCTGGCTAAGACGAAATATTTTGTCGTAACTTCGTTCGAGAATGAGACCCAATGTTAGTGTTTCATCTGAGTGCTGCTGATAAATGTTCCAAGAACTTCATAAAGAACTCAGCGGTGGCTTTTCCAGTAATATGGATGGTGAGTTCCAGAGTTCCTCAGTCATGTTCAGTTAACCTGTTAAGCCCCCTGCTGTTTCTAATCACAAATCGATCAATACAGACCGTATTAATTAATGTTGTGTTTCTTTTTCAAATGTAGCCAAGAGTAAAGACAAAGACCCTATCAAAACAGCAGTCAAAGTGTATATTTTCAGCACTACGTTTGTTTACCGATGTTTTTAAAGGGGACATGCATTATAAATGGCTTTTTTTCAGTGTTTAGCATTGTTATATAGTAATAGGAGTTAGTATCAATGGGTCTGTCTCTAAATACCATATTGGCGGATTGCTCTCATTCAGTTGCGACAATTTCCTCCTCCATTTAATTAGGTCATTCTGATTTGACTCGCAAGGTGACGTAACGAGGCGCAGGTGGAGCTGATTGTGATCCGATTGGCTCTGTGGTTGGAGCCAATGCCGCCCACAAATTTCATTTTCATTGTAACCCGACACTTCCTCAAACGGGGTTTGACAGGCAGAGAACAGCGAGAGGGAGAGCGAGAGAGAGATATAGAGCGATAGAGAGAGAGAGAGAGAGCGAGAGAGCGAGAGAGAGAGAGAGAGAGAGAGAGAGAGAGAGGGGGACGGCGGGAGGGACTGCAGAAGTGTGTGTAAATGTGTGTGCGCCATCTCTCTCCCTCGTCGGACACACACACAAACTTGACTGCGTGTGTGTCGGGGACGTAGGCATAGTGTAACCCGACACTTCCTCAAACGGGGTTTGACAGGCAGAGAACGAGCGAGGAGAGGGAGGGAGAGAGAGGGGGACGGCGGGGGGGACTGCAGAAGTGTGTGTGCGCCATCTCTCTCCCTCGTCGGGGACACAGACATACACAAACTTGACTGTGTGTGTGTCGGGGACATCTCTCTCTCTCTCTCTCTCTCTCTCTCGTTCTCTCTCGTTCTCTCGTATGTATCACGCTGTGTGGGTGACTCACTGAAAGTGCTTATGGGCGAAGCCCATCCAATAACAGGCTGAAATCCTGAGGCTGGAAAATGATGCTTTTGAGTACTCCATTAGAAATATAAAACAATGATTTAAAAAAATAAAAATAAACCTTACAGATGTCTTCCATAGACTGACAGGAATTGTGTAAAGTTGCCCAAATAGTGCAAGAAATAGCAATGCATGTCCCCTTTAAGATTTACCGAAAATAAGAATTTATCGGAAAAATGCTGATTCAAATTGGAAAGAGGAGCTTTTTCCCTATCCATAGATGTATGATTTGGCCATAATAAGGTCAAGTTCAAGGTCAATTTTGAATATATAATTCAAATGGTTATAATTTATTACTGTATCTACAAATCCTTCTGTTTAATCATCTTCCCTTTATTCATTTGCTTAGATTTTTTGTACACTTGATCTCAAGAAGGTGGTGAATGAGCTCAGTGAGCGAGCTCGGTGGTTGCACAATTGTAACATGGTGTTATTCACCGGCAAAGATGCAAAAAGATTTCATAATTTATATTCTCCTTTGTTTCATCACAATTTAGTCAAGCCTAGTAACAGACACAATATCTCCGACACTGGGAATTAGTGATGCACGATATATCGGCCGCCGATATAATATCGGCCGATATGGCCGTTTTTTTACACATCGGTATCGGTCCGATATCAAGATGGGGCCGATATCCGATATTATTTTTTTTTTTTTTTTTTTTATATCTTTTTTTTTCTTTTTACATGTTTTGGCCTTAAATAGTTTCAAAAATCAGTCATTTCTGAAAATAAGTTACAAAAGTAAAAAAAATTATGCGTTTTGGAAAATAGCTCTTTATTTGATTATCATAAAAAAGTGTTTTCTATACAGAGATATCGACATCGGTAAATATCGGTATCGGCCAGAACAGCAATATTAATATCGGTTATCGGTATCGGCCACAATTTTCACATCGGTGCATCACTACTGGGAATACATAACCCCTAGATGTTCCTAGATACCAAGAACATGCAAATTGACCTTGTAGAAGTGGAGCAATCTTCCATTTACTTGGGCATGTACCTTTAGGTGAAATTTCTGAAAATAGGACTAGGGCTTAACCGTCTCTGCACCATTACCGAGTATACTTGTTATTGGCCGCCATGTGTTGAGCGCCAGAAACGAGTTAACTCGTTTTTATGATCATTATTTCCTTTATTCGCTATTGCCATTAATAATTCATTCAGCAAGGCTCTGTGTCGGATATTGCAACGGCTCAACACCGCCGCCTGGTGGATTTCGGGCGAGTTGCACTCCACTCTCAACCGGATGGTGCGTTCTGTGCATCGGCGAAATATTACCGGGCAGAGCTCTCTTGTTATGTGGATCCAGACAAACACTCAAGTGCATTGGATCTCTTTCGAGATGCAAGAATCAATATGCTTTCGGTGTTTATTGCGTCGTACAAACGGAAAACGGATCTAGCAGATGGAAATAAAATTGGAATATTTTTTCCAATGGCACATGACCTGGTCAACGTTGATATCCAGAACTTTGTTGAAAAGACTGAGCAGGTTTATGGTATTGCGTAGGTGTTGGGTGACTGAGGGTGTTGTATTGTATGATGGAATGCCAAGCTGACAGCGTCTTCAACACACCCGTTGGCTTTGCATGCAAACTAGATTGTTTGAAGTACAGTGGGACTTAACTCATTGGGGGAGCCAAAAACGAGTATACTCGTGTTTCATCGCCAATGCTTGAGCGCCAAAAACAAGTTTACTAGTTTTTGGATCCTTTGATCTTTTTCCTTTGATCCCTGTTCTAAACACTCGCTCGGAGCTGCCTGAGCCTCCCTGGCACAGCTGCCTACGTTGGAATTGCAATGACGATCGAATCCCACCAGGTGGCAGTATCGCCTACCTTTTGAACTGGGGATATCAGTTGTCTTCCAGTACTGAGTTACCTCCGGCTGCTTCCGCCTCGGAGTGGATCAGGACATAGCAATTGGTCGGAGATTTGGTGCCTCAGACCTATTCTTTCCCGTATCATAGCCATGCCCAATATACACGAGTAATTGCAATCGCCATGGGACGACTGGGATCTATTCATTTTGCAGTACCTTCTGACTGAGGTACGGTCTATTTTAGGTAACCTGCTGGTATTTTTTTAACCTAAAACATGCTTTTGTACCGATCACAGTGTCGGGGTAGACAACCCCCCCCCCCCCTTGATGATTTTGTGAAGACACATATGTATATGGTATATACCTTTAATTTGGAAGTATTTGGGGTTTCAGGCGAGCAACCCGAATGATTTGGGCATAATGCATATAACGCGTCATATCTCGCGATCTAGGAAAAAAGACTGGATTATTTTGGAAAGGGGCGATGTTTAGCATGGAATAGCGCACAAACTAAAGTATGTAGAGATTAACTGGTTAGTCAGTGTTGGACTATGAACAATGCCTGTCAAACGCCGGCGCCATTGAGTAGAGATGGGGAAACAGCGTGGCGGTCAATGAGACCTGTTAAGCGTATTAGATCCCCAATTATCATATCATGGGGTATCATTGGAAAGCCACACTCATTGGCTACAACCCTGTGCAAAGACTTTCGAGATCGCCAAATGATTGACGGAGCTAGAGCCCCGGGAGTCGGGGGTGGTAATGTGTACTTTTGCGTACTTTGGGGCACGCCTCACATATTGGCATGTAACCCGAGAACCGCTGAACGGATTTTGTCACCTGAAAGGGCAATCGACAGGCAACAAATAGGGCTTTAATTATATCTATATATTGTATTAAAAGAAATGTACACCCGAGCCACTAGAGGTCGGCAAAGAGTCGTCCACATGTGGGCCCTTGGATGTTAAGAGGTCAATGTTTTTAAATATTCTTTTTTTGTAGCCAAGAGTAAAGACCATAACCCTATCAAAAACAGTAGTCAAAGTGTATATTTAAATTTTTACCGATGTTTTATACGATTTATCGGAAATACAAATTTATCAGAAAATGCTAATTATCGTAAAAACCGCAAGGAAATGACTAAATCCAGATTCAACCCTGCCATTGGAAAGATGAGCATTTTCCCTATCCATAGATGTATGATTTGGCCATAATAAGGTCAAGGTCAAGTTCAAGGTCAAATATGAATTTATAATTAAAATCGATTATTATTAATTACTGTATCTACAAATCCTTCTGTTTAATCATCTTCCCGCGGTTCATTTGCTTAGATTGTTTGTACACATGATCTCAATAAGGTGGTGAATGAGCTCAGTGAGCATTTTCTCCTACCCGTATCAATTTTTGATCAAAGATGCAAAAATCATAAATCATAATTTATATTCTCCTTTGTTTCATCACAATATTATCAAGCCTAGTAACAGACACAATATTTCTGACACTGGAAATACATACCCCCAGGTCCCTAGATGTTCCTAGATACCAAGAACATGCAAATTGACCTTGCAGAAGTGGAGCAATCTTCCATTTACTTAGGCATGTACCTTTAGGCGAAATACGGCTTACAGATTAAAAGAGGCGTCAAAGATGTAAGAAAAGCTGGGGGCTAAATAAGCAGGAACATGATGGAATACAGCAGGGCTACGATACTAGAGACAATTAGGTCTGGAACAGTCAGAACCTCAGAAACATTTCAAATCATTTATTTACATTCCCATGCTCAACGTAGACTGACCTTGGTCCGCCTGAAGGTTTTCACTGTTCCGTTCTGAACACGGGTAGCTCCCTTGCCAACATAAATGGGGTTGTTGAAGAGGGTCTGGTCTTTCAGGGAGAACTGCTGTGACCAGTCCCAGACGGGGGGGAAACACAGGGCTTTCTCCTCCCCCAGAGAAGCACTCTTACCCTTTGCAAAGTAGAGTGAGAGCAAGGTTAATTTTAATCAAGGTAACATTTTAAATAGTTTGCCTACTTCTGTATGGACCTCTGTGTGCATCTCTAACGAGTTTAAGAAGACAAGATAAGATAAGAAAAGATATTCCTTAATTGATCCCCTTGGGGAAATCCGGGTGTCATAGCAGCATGGGGGAGGGGAGGTAGAGGCATGGACAGGGTAATAGTAGAAATACATAAATATAGGCAATACAATTAGACCCGAATATAAAAATATGAGAAAAAGAAACAGTGTACATTACATTATACATTACAGGCCTGTACACTGCGATGATATGATCGCAAATTGCCCCCTAATTTGGTCCGTGCGAGTTTAAAATAATATCTGGGGGCAAGCTTGCGAGTGGTGATTTCAACCCTTCATTCGCATTTCACTCCTAAATTAATCCATACAAATTGTAGTAAAACATTAGCCTACAACCAGGGCTGTACAGTGCAATATAATGTTGCGGTTGTAATTTCATTAGACAGACCAGCGCGGACCTTTAATAACATGCAATTTAATTGACACGAGCAATGAGCTAACGGTAGCTACCATTAGGATTATGCTAAGCTAACTAGCGATCTCTGCTAACCCTGGAAAACGGTCAAAGCGGACTCCACAAGACTAGTTCCATTCGTGAGGAAAGGGGGTGAGTTATATTGACAACGCTTGACAACAGAAGTTTAAACATAACTTCATATTTATTGGTTATTCATTTCTGTATATCATTGAATTTCCATCTCCGTGTGTCTCCATCTCTTCCTGTTTACATTCGAGTGTGACGTCATCACCTACGGCAGCTTAGACGATCAAAACCCGAAGGGGGGGGCTGGCTCTCTTGTTCGTTCTCGCCCCCTCTCTCTCTCTCTCTCTCTCTCTCGCTCTCTCTCTACATTCAATGATTTAAAGTAGCCAAATGTTACACACAGTATAAATACTAACTGGATAGTTGATGATATAAACATTTAATTTCATTATCTGAAATATTCTAAAATCATTAAGTCTGTGTGATTATTATTTTCTCACAGTAGTGTGTGTGTATATATATATATGTGTGTGTGTGTGTGTGTTTGGCTAAAGTGGATAGAAAACACAGTACTGTGTAAAAGGCACCCACGAGTTTTTATATAAATTGTCTTAGATGTAAATAATTTTTTTTATTAGTGTGTCAGTAGACTACTCTTAGTACATTTTCATTAAATTATTTTTTAAAGCGGGCGGCTAGGTGGTGTAGTGGGCAAGGCACTCGCCACCAGTGTGGAGACGCTAGGGTTCGCGTGTTCGAATCCAGCTCTCCACATTGTTTTCAGTTTAGCTGGTCGTCCGCAGTAATACACATTGGCCGTATTACGGGGAGGGAAACTGAAGGGTGGGGATCGAACGTTGTGAACAAGCGACTCCTACAAGTCGGTTGGTGCGCCTGCGCAGTAGAATCAGGAAGTGTCGGGGGCAGCGTGAGCCTCCCACGCGTTACTCCTCGACACTGAGAGATCGAGCTGCGCAGGTGAAAAGATGCGACTGCTGTTACCTCAAGTACCGGAGGGGACTTGTGCTATGTATGACTTAGTCCACATTGCAGCCGGCTTGTGGGAGGCAAGAAACAGCGTTCGTGACAGGGGAGGGTTGAATTGGATGATACGAAATTGGGATGGGAGAAAATATAGAAAAATGGGAGAAAAAGTGGATAAAAAAAAAAAATTATTTTTTAAAGCATCTTCATGGTTTAATAATGCAAACATATGTTGCAGGGACTTATTATAATCATCATATTGGCGTGACTGTATGCATCAAAGGGTTAAATCAAGCATTTTTGATGCATGTCAAAATATCGCGATATCATTTAGAGGCCATATCGCCCAGCCCTACTATAATGGTAAAATAGTTATTTAAAAATGTGCCCCTAAAAAATATTCTTTGCCCCTAAATTTCTCATTTAGGGGCAAGTGTGCCCCTAGTGAAAAAGCTTAGCGTACAGCCCTGCATTACAATAAATATTATGCATTACAATAAATATAGACGATAGACATTTTTTATCTGAATATATACTATGAGTAAGAGTAAAAGTAAACAGTAATTGCAGTTCTCTGGTTGGTAAAAACATTTGAAGTTCAGAAGAGTTGCATCTTTCTGAACATACTGGCTGGATTGATTGATTGATTGAATTGATTTGACAATCAAAATGACATACAATACTGGTACACACATGTACAGCCATGACATATAATCTAAAATCGTTGAGGATTAAAACACAATAAAACCTTACGGCTTATTTCCATTGTGGTCCTCACAATGGACAATGGACAAGATGACTAGTATCCACCATGCACAAAGGAGGGTTAGGTACAGTCTGAGTGACGTGTGGCTCACCAGTAAGTGCTCAGCGTGCTGCTGGGGAGAGTTGAAGAGGAAGGTACTAAACACAGGGATCCACATGCTGTCACTCAACACCGTCAGGTAGGTCTCCGTGAATTCAAATGCAGCAGGATATTGATTCATTATCTGCCACACGCAGTCCAGGAAAAGCAGGAACAGTGGAGCCTGATGGAACAGAGCAGGAACATAATGCGAGACAGAAAATGCAGTTATGCATTAAATATATGCACATTAGATTGATTTATTAAAGATCCAGTACAATTATGTTTTAATTCAGTCACAAAGTACTTATTGTGGAATGTTAACAGGCACATTGAAACTTTAAATCGGTAGGGGGTGCGGCCTTTGAGATTTTTTTTTGTGCAGTGGAGAAAAACAGAGTCGGGACACATTTCCTTTAGTCTAGCCTGTACCCCCCAGACATGTTGCTGGCCCCGTCAAAACAGTATCCTATCAGCCTCTCCATGGGCAGGTCGAGGCGTAAAAGAATGTCTTTTATACAAAAAAACAGCGTCTCGGCTGTTGTGTCTGGGCCGGGCATTGTAAAAACCCCAAAAGAAGTTCTGAGCTTCCAAGTTGTCATCGGCGAACTGTATATTACACGAGAATTGTTCTTTTCCAGTGACATCAGTAATTCCGTCAGCGCTCAAGCCAAAGAATGGGCTTTTGGATGCTTTGCCTCTAATTTGTCGCTGAATATCATGGGCAAACAGCTGTAAGATTTCGTTTTGGATGTTATTGGACATCCAGTTGTCTCTCTTTTGGAGCCAATTCTTCAACTCGGGATCAGACTCGGTGCGCACTCTTTCCATCATCAGCTGCCATAACACCCCATCCCTATTTGCATCACCCCTCAGTGGAAGCCCCTGGCGCCCGAGGGGAGGTATAGAGGAACAGACTCAGTTAACTCTTCAATACCTGATGCTGAGGCTGAACCTGTCGTCTCTGTCTCTCTCTGACGTTTATCAGATTTAGTGGACTGTCACTGGGACCGGCAGGACGTTTCGAAAATCCTAATCTGATATTTTTCTTTTCTGCGAGTGAGACATTCTGTGCTAGCAAAGTCTGACTACTAGCTAAAATCGACTGACTGCGCAAGCACTGTATCACAGTAGCTCAGTGGTTCATGGCGCGTGGGAAGGGCGGGAGGTGAATACAATTAGTTGTCTGTGACAGTCTGTCATCACTCGAAAATCTACTCTGCTGCAATCTTGTCGGTTTTACACGTATGATTGTGTACGTACAGTAGTGTAATGAATGAATGAAAACTTTATTTAACAGATTGGAGAATGGCTACAATACAGTACGGCTCAATACACACAATATTAAAATGGTGAAGTGCTTTGAGCAGGATAAACTTATAATATACAGTGTTACAGTTATACAGTTACAGTCAGGGCCGCCTGGGAGAAATGCGAGGCCCTGTGCGAGATTTAAACGCGAGCCCCCCCCCCCCCCCCCCCCTAAAGGTAAAAAAAAAATAAAATTATATAATATATATATATATTTTTTATACAGTCAACATATTCTTAAATAATAGCGCTGCCCGAGGCTGGACATACAGTCAACATATTCTTAAATAATAGCGCTGCCCGAGGCTGGGCATGATACAGTCAACTGTCAATTATAGAGAGAGAGAGAGAGAGAGAGAGAGAGAGAGAGAGAGAGAGAGAGAGAGAGAGAGAGAGAGAGAGAGACTTACAAAGAGCCCCTTTTGTCAACTCATAATGAAACTGGCTGACATCTCACACTCTGACATCACAAACCCTAGCCAGCCTCAGAAGATTAGACCTAACCAAATTATAACCAAAGAAAAAGATAAATACATTACGTATTGGAATCAACTCACACAATCACAACACAAATTAGAAACATATTTGGCCCTAAACAGACAGTATACTGTGGCAGACTACCTCAGCACAGTAACTGATAAGAATCTAAGAAAGAATCTGACAATGTACAGACTGAGTGACCATGGTTTGGCGATAGAGAAGGGCAGACACAGACAGACCTGGCTGCCCAGAGAGGAGAGGTTGTGCTGTCTTTGTGATGAGGGAGCCGTAGAGACAGAACTACACTTCCTAACACAATGTGAAAATTACAGAAATATTAGGGAGGAATATTTGAATTGAAATAATTTCCCCAGAATTCCAAAGTATGACAGAAGTGCAGACATTGCCATTCCTCCTGGGGGAACAGAAAGAATGTGCAGTTTTAGCTGCAGAATATGTCAATTCATGTCACAAGAAAAGGGACAACCAGTAGGACACATATACTGTATATACATGTACCATGTTTTACTCACCGCACCATCTCCTTTATTTCTTTTGATCTTATATTGTTTGCTGTTTATGTCATAATTGTGCTTTGGCAACATTTGTGAAATTTCATGCCAATAAAGCTTTTTGAATTGAATTGAGAGAGAAATGCTTCTAGAGAGAGAGAGAGAGAGAGAGAGAGAGAGAGAGAGAGAGAGAGAGAGACGGGTGGGTGTAGCGAGAGAGAGGGGCGGGTGGGTGTAGCGAGAGAGACCACGGCGGGTGGGTGTAGCGAGAGAGACCACGGCGGGTGGGTGTAGCGAGAGAGAGAGAGAGGCGGGTGGGTGTAGCGAGAGAGAGGGGCGGGTGGGTGTAGCGAGAGAGACCACGGCGGGTGGGTGTAGCGAGAGAGAGAGAGAGGCGGGTGGGTGGGTGTAGCGAGAGAGAGAGAGAGGCGGGTGGGTGGGTGTAGCAAGAGAGAGACCACGGCGGGTGGGTGTAGCGAGAGAGAGAGAGAGAGGCGGGTGGGTGTAGCGAGAGAGAGACCACGGCGGGTGGGTGTAGCGAGAGAGAGAGACCACGGCGGGTGGGTGTAGCGAGAGAGAGAGAGAGAGACCACGGCGGGTGGGTGTAGCGAGAGAGAGAGAGAGAGACCACGGCGGGTGGGTGTAGCGAGAGAGAGAGACCACAGCGGGAACAGAATAGATTGCTTGAAAAACTCACCCTAACGCAGATTCAATGGCAAAGTTGGAAGGAGACGACGTCGACGCATTTTCATACCGTGGAGATGAAAAGTACCAGTCCCATCCATGATATTGTCCCCCCGGAACAGCACTCGATAACGTAGCTAGCTAACGCTAGTTACCGGTCCCTGCCTTTAGCTAATTGCTACTAGCAGACATAGCTATAGCCTGACTGAAGGTTCTAACACGCAACAACTTTCATCTTCAGTCCATCTGCCGAACGTCCTCTTCGTCTTGGCATAACCTAATCATACTTGGTATTGATAACAAGCTTATGGCACACAGTGTTATTTCTTCTGCTCCATGCTGCTTTTCAAAAGACATCCACTCGCTCCTCTGGATAGCGCTGAATAGATCCTGTACCTGGCTGTAGCCCCTTCCCTCGTGGATCCGGTCTTCTTCACATCTCTCTACCGACTACCAGACCGACGCCAACCAGCTCGGCTCCCCCTAGTGTTAGTCCTCCAATGATGCTTTGCACAAAAGAAAAACCCAGAGCCGCCCGCAGAGCCCGGAACACTATTCTACAAACATGTCTATCTGCAGAGCAGTAGAGCCGCAGAGCCCGGAACACTATTCTACAAGCGTCTAATGTGAAATATATAAGCATGTAAGCAAAACTAGATTTTAGGTCTGTGATGAAAAAGGGTCTCGCGGGAGGCCCCCCTTCCCGCGAGGCCCTGTGCGACCGCACTGCTCGCACACCCCCTGAGGCGGCCCTGGTTACAGTATATAATATACAAATATATAAATACTGTCATAAAAAAAAAAAAAAAATTATTCTTTGCAATAACTGAGGGGGGACATGGCCTTCTGTTCACAATGACACTATGCTGCCGATGAGCATCACTCAGCTAGAACTGACTGCTGGGCCAATCAGAGCAGCAAGATGTGTCTGATGGGCCACAAAAAAAAGAAACAGAAACTAACCTTTGTACTGTCTTTTAATATCATGCACTTTTCTACTAAGTAATCTTCCTTGCCTATATGACTACCTACTACTATGCACTCAAGACTGTAGCACCAAAGTTCAACACTCTTACTTAGCTGCCAGAGTTGTACCCTTCTTGCTGACCTGTTGTACAGAACTTGTAAGCCGCTTTGGATAAAAGCAAAAGCTAAATGACTAAATGTAAATGTAAATTATAGCAGCTAGACGTGACTGTTGAACCAATTAGAGGAACCTGTATGTTAGGGCTGCAACGATTAGTCGACATAATCGACGACGAGAAATTGTTGCGTCGATTAGTCATAAAAAAGAAAAAGAAAAAAAAATAAATGTTGTGCACTACCTATCTTTGTGAGAGTGGCTTCTCAGGGTTCCAGACAACATCATAACATGATGATCCCATAGCAAATTTTGGACATTGAAAACATTGTTCCCCTGCACACACAAATACAAGACACACACACATTCACACTCCTCTCACTCACACACAGCGATCAGAGTAAGACACACACACATACACAAATTACACAGTACACACCGCTCACTCACACAGCGATCAGAGTAAGACACACACACAAATTACACAGTACACACACTCCTCTCACTCACACAGCGATCAGAGTAAAGGCCTCTACATGCTACAGCAACTTCAAAGCAACTTCAACACAACATCGGCACGATTTCAACGCGCTTGTTGCAGAGAGTCTTGTAGACTGTGTTGCGAGGATGTTGTGTACCTGTCTCCAAAATCTAATCTAAACACCTGTTGCGTTGGTATTGCGTAGCAGTGATTGGTTGGTAGTGAATGGGGGCGGGGCTGTCATAGAATAATATTGGTCCGACTCCCGCAGCGAGGAATACCATCCGCCATTGTTGTAGCCAGCAAGCTATGCTATCAATATTAGCTAAATAATTAACGTCATAACTGGCCTTTTTCTGAAAACCCAAGCACATAGTGTTCCATAGCATACGCCTTCAGTTGATCATGACAAATCCTCTCTTACCTTGACGATTAAAAAGCCTCCATAATTTAGTAAATAAAGCTGTAGCCAGCCAGCTAGCATTGGTGCTATTCAAAATGCTATCCACATTAGCTACATAGCTAACCAACTAAATACAATGGTATCCTGAGGTAATGTTAAATACAACGTTTGCTAGTCGAAATGACTGGACACACACAGGGACAAGTTAAACATCAATCAATTAATTTATTCCAACAGGTAGTTTGAGCTGCATGTGAGCCGGTCTTTCTCTCCTCTCCATTGGAAACTAATGAAGTTACGTTAAAAAGCACAGAACCGGCTGACAAAAGTTAAGCTGCTAGCAACAGACACTATAATACTTCCGGTCGGGGGATTTCAAAATAAAAGAGCGACGACTAAAAGCACCGGAAATACGTTTATTTTGTACATTATCTAACGTTAACACGAACCTAAACTAACTTTAGATTAGTTTAGGTTCGTGTAACGTTAGATATTGTAAAAAATAAACGTATTTACGGTGCTTTTAGACTCGCTCTTTTATTTTGAAACCCCCCGCCCGGAAGTAAAAATTATGCTTATTTTTCTGCTTGTTATCAATGGGTTGGTTGAGAAGGGAAGCGTCATCTATCTAGGGAACCTAGCTACGTACGGGGTACAATGTTACATAGGCTGCGCGTTGATTTTGCAGAAGCATAAAGGTAGAGTGTCTGCAACACCGTTGCTTTGTCGATGTTGTGGTGCAGTTGCTTTGCAGTTTCTGTAGCATGCAGAGGCCTTAAGACACACACACATACACAGACTCCTCTCACACACAGCAAACAAAAGACCTAGAAGTCTGTCTGATCTGACTCATCCCCCTCTCCCCCTACAGCTGTTCCACGTCACCCTCCTGGTCCTGGACCAAGTTACAGCCCCATCAGCCGCGGTGCTGGGGGCAGATGCTGCTAGTTATTTCTTTATTATTATTATTTTTTTAGTTATTTAAAGTACACTTCCACTTTAATTTGTATTATTTAATTTATTTATCTTGTTATGAGTGATTGCTGTATTGTTCTTCAAATACATTTTCATTTAAAGTGGCTTAAGATCCAAATTCAAAGGGGAGCTCCCGTAGCTCACCGCATATCTCGGCGCTATTTCTGCGTCGGGGAAAACCGTGCTTGTCACGGATCTGGGGGACACGAGTTCGATTCCCGGACCCGCCGTCATTTCTGAGAATGTCTTCCCCTGCTCTACATCCCATTTCAACCTGTTTCTGTCGGTCATGCTTGACCAGAAAAGCGATAAACGCTAAAAAATAAAGCTTAAAAAAAAAAAATATCCAAATTCAATCATCTGGTCCTCAAACGGTTCGGCCACCTGGTGGTAGGCGAGCACGTTATGGTCAGAACGGACAGTATGACGGCAGCGGCGTATATCAACAGGCAGGGTGGGACTCGTTCCATCCGCCTACACCGGGCGGCGGTCGAACTTTGGCTATGGGCATCTTGCAGGCTGCGCAGTCTGAGGGCGCTCCACAGCCCTGGTGCAGAGAATGTGGGCGCGGATATGATGTCTTGGGGCGGTCCTCGTTGCGACGAGTGGGAACTCCGCCCCGACATAGTCAGACAGATCTGGGATCGTTTCGGGGAGGCCTCGGTAGATCTGTTTGCGAGCCGGCGCTCTCACAAGTGCCCCTTGTGGTTCTCGGTCAGTCGAGCAGATCATCCCCCCTTGGGGGTGGATGCCTTCTCGATCTTTCCATGGCCGCCCGGTCTTCTGTACGCCTTTCCTCCTGTACAGCTGTTGGGTCAGCTGTTGGAGCGGATACGGAGGGAGCGCAGGACGGTGATCCTGGTCGCGCCGGACCGGGGCACGGCAGTGTGGTTTCCGGTCTTGATCCAGCTACTGGTCGCTCCGCCTTGGGTTATTCCTTGGTCGGCGACGGCCCTCTCTCAGCAACACGGGTTGCTGTTCCAGTACCCGGTGTTGAGCCAACGCCTGTTGGTGTGGCTGGTGGGAGGCTAAGTCTGGAGAGGATGGACCCTTCTGTGGTTAATACCATCCGGAATGCGCATGCTCCCTCCACTGTCGCGCTTTACGCGGGCAGATGGCGTATGTTCCAAGAGTGGTGTAAGGCGGGGGGCCGGGACCCAGTCTCCTGCCCCCTGGATGCTGTCCTTGGTTATCTCCAGTCTCTCCTTGGTAGACTGTCGGCTTCGACGGTGAGGGTATATGCAGCAGCTATATCCTCCTATCATGAGGAGTTTGAGGGGGATGTCTTGTTCAGCCACCCTCTTGTGAAGCGTTTCCTGCTTGGCGCTCGACGCGTTAAGCCGGTGCAACGCTCTTTGGCTCCGAGTTGGGATCTTAAATTGGTCCTCTGTCGGTTGTCCTTGGCCCTGTTTGAGTCGCTTGAGCAAGCGCCGTTGGGACAGCTGTCTTTCAAGACCGCGTTCTTGCTGGCTGTCACCTCTGCTAAACGCGTGGGTGAGCTCTGTGCTCTTTCGGTACGTCCAGAGTGCCTGTCTTTTCGTTCCGATTGCGGTGCCACTCTGCGGCCTAATCCTGCTTTCGTGCCTAAGAATATCCGGAGTTCCTTCCGCTCCAGGGATATTGTGGTTCAGGCGTTTCGTCCGCCTCCTCACGCTAGTGAGTTAGATGCGGACCTTCACCTGTCATGTCCGGTCCGTGCTTTGGGAATTTACCTCAGCCGTACTCAGGACCTCAGGGTCACCGATCAGCTTTTTGTCTGTCACGGTGGTTCTCGTGCCGGTAAGGCACTGTCGAAACAGCGCCTGTCCCATTGGTTGTGCGAGGGCATTGCCCTCTGCTACACGTTGGCCGGGCTGGATCCCCCTGGGGGCGTCAGGGCGCACTCCACTCGTGGGGTGGCTGCCTCTGCCGCTCTGCTGGGTGGGGCCTCGGTGGAGGACATCTGTGCTGCAGCTTCATGGTCCTCCCCGGGCCCCTTTGTAAGGTTTTACCTCATGGACATGACCGGGGGTTCTGTCTCCCAGGCGGTTCTGGGGTCTGTGGCCTTTCCTGCTTCCCGTCCTTTGGTAGGGTAGCAGGAGTGTGTGGGTATGGGCCACAGTGTGTTAGGTCACACGTGGTTCCGCCTGTGCTGTGTGTTCAAGGGGTTCTAGTTCCCTCTTGCTCGCACTCGGGTGGAGTTGACTGCGCCCCCCCTTCATTAGGAAGGATGGGGTGACGGGACTCCCCAACCCCTTGATGTGGGCTTACGGGTCCTCAGGGGGTACATCTGTCGGGCCTTGCGTCCGCTCTACCCCATATCTCGATAGGCTTAAGAGCGGGATGCGATGGCCAAGTACGATAATATAACGAAAGGTTATGTATATAACCTAGTTATATGAGTACTGGCTGAGCGTCAGAGTGTTTGGTGACCATGCCTAGTGTCTTATAGGCTACGCCTCCATAGGGGCGGGACCCGGCAGGTGATGGGCGTATTTGTTTTTTCGTTAGTGGAGTACAATAGGTACATGAGATGAGGTATATCTCGATAGGCTTAAGAGCGGGACGCTCAGCAAGTACTCATATAACTAGGTTATATACATAACCTTTCGTTTTAGCTTGCGTGTTGTGAGTTCCAAAACATTTTACTTAAAGTTTAAAGCTCAATATATAAAAACGTGGCACTTTACAGTGAACAGGAGGTCTATTTGTATTAAAAACAATAGATTTTTTTTCATTTAAATGTCTGAAAGAGCTCAAAAATAAAAACGTCAATTGATATTTCCGTAGCCTTATTTTAGTTGATCTAAATGTGACTGATTGTGTTAAATGGGCACATAATATCGTCTCATATCGATCGCAGGCACCTGAATCGAATCGTATCGTGGCAGACTGTGATATCGGCAAATATCGTATCGTTGTCCAAAGAATCGATATCGTATCGTGATGAAACTGGCGATTCCCACCCCTAGCGTCCAGGGATATTAGAACAAGGTTACAATTGTTTGCATAATATATTATAGGTTTTGGAGGCGTAAAAGTGGCGAAGGTACGGTTACTTCACACTGGTCCTGAGAGAGGGGAGGGTACGGTCCAGGTTCAGGAATAAGAAAACATATGTGAATGAGTACCTGACAAGTGTATGTATGTCGACATGATGTGGTCTATGTATTAATGTAGCTTTATTTTCTGTTTAATGTAGTCGATAATTTTTTTTGGGGGCGTTGTCATTGTAGTCTTGATGTTGATGGTCTATGATGGTGTGTGTTGTCTTGCAGGACCGACCTATGTTGATTCAAATGTCATATGTCAATACTTTTTATTGTCCTGATCCTGTCCTGTGTGTGCAAAAAGAAAAAACTTCAATAAAGTATAAGTCATAGAAAAACACAACACAAGGATTCAATGTCCCTGATGACATAACCAAACGCATTAACTCCCAATAACTCAAACTAAATGAATGTGTGCAAAACCGGTTAGAGTTTATTTTGGACGTGTGAGATTATGTGCAAAATAATTTTTTTGTAACTTTTTGCTCAAGTGCCCCTTTAATTACGGTGTCATGCTCTGCAATCAGAAGTCTTACCTCCTCCTTGTCGTTCTTCTTCAAGTGGTTACATCTGTCAAGGAAACGATGGCCAGCCATCACCCACTCCTTCTGCACCAGGCTCTGGAACCCCGTCAGACTGCGGTAGTGCGGGTCCAGCATCAGCTGCACCAGGGAGGACACCACGCCGCTCAGGTCCCGGTCCTCCTCCTCTGTACGGGGGACGGGTGAGAGGGTTAAGTATAGGAGCCACAGGTCCATCTCATCACAACGGTAAGATACGTTACGTCGCTGTCGGATGAAAACCAATTTATCTCCAAAATGTTAACTTTTCAGGAATTCTGAAAAACAAGTCTCATTTTCAGATTGACATCCATGTGTTTTTAAAGTCATACAGTGGGTTCCATAGGTCCTAGGGTCATAAAAGGCTCACATGATAGAGAACCATGGAAACATTCATTCCCAGTAAAAAGAAAACGGGAGATAAATGGTTTTCATCCGTCAGCAACGATTTGAATATTTTGCGGCAGTAAGAAAAAATGTACCTTGCAGAATGACAGACGCATTCTTTCCCTCCAGTATGTAGACTACCTCAGCAGAATGCTTCAGAAAGACCCTGGATTCACAAACAGGACACAGTCAAAGGTTTACTAGCTTTGAATAACGTTTGGTGCTTCTCATCTAGGTTTAACATCCATAACCGCACAGGGTTTAAAGGTACAACATTAACACATTGAGTGCCACGCCCCTTCCGTGAAGTGCATCTGGCCTTGCTGTCCATTAACCCCATGTAAACGTGCACCTTGTTTGTAGAGCTAAACCTATATTTTATATTATAGCTATGGGTCTAATAATGCTGTCGATTGTCAGTGAGTTGCTTCCAGTCAACGTGCAAAAAACGGATAATTTTTTCATCCATACATTTCCGTTTTATACCGTTTTGAATATGAATATAGTTTGGGTGCTTCCGAGTAATTCCAGGAAAAAGACGTGAAAACAGCACTTTTGTTTAATTCAATAAACACGTTGTCATTTTTCACCTGATTATCGAATCTTCCTGAAATCAACACTAGATTATCATTATTATCCTTCCTCGTGCATACATGAAATGTGCACTGGAGCGAGGCGCTTCCCCCCCCCCCCCCCCCTGCACCCAACGATAAACAGCCACACACATAAAACACAGACAGCTTCAATCGCGGTAGAAAAAAAGATCAGATCAACGCAAGATTGGATATATAGAGTCCTTACCTGGTCTCTGATGTAATGCAAAAAAAAGTGGAGTGCAATAGCGGCCGAAGGCGTTAGAGGGCGGTATAAGACCATCTGCCAGCTCAGACACATTCAGAACAGTATGCACAAGGTGCCCCGCTGAATTATGAATGGCAATAGCAATTAAAAGAAATACCGTGAGAAAAATGTAGTTCTACGTTTCCGGCACTCAACCGTCGGGCGACAGAAACGTAGTTCGACGTGAACGGCACCCAATGTGTTAATACTCACAGCACACACATCCACACGCACACACTCACTTTAAACAAACAACTCACTGCAGCAGCCACTTTAGAACACCTAAACACACTTCATATTTATTGGTAAAGAATTTGCACTACAACCCATACCTCATTACACCTTACTGTAAATTGTACCTAAATTGTACCTCATCCCATTTCTGCTTTGTACTGTATAGTATATTGTATTGTAACTCAGTTACTTCTACTCTGCATTGTACATTGTATATACTGAACACTTTTGACTACGTACTTGACTTCTATTTTATACTTACTATACTTATTTTATACTTATCTATCTCTGGAGCAAAACAGAAAGAAGCATTTTATATAAAAGTATTCTGTACTTCTGTATGACAACTAATAAATAAACTTGAAACTTGAACTTGAAATAGTCATCATAACTAAATAACATTCACAGCAGAGTCAGGGTGGGTTTTTTACCGTTTGTGAGCGATTTGTAGAGGATATCACTAGGACATATTTACCAACTGAATTGGAACATTTAAAATATCGTCTGTGATAAAGGATGAGGTGAATCCTAAGACTGCCACTGACAATTCATGAAAAATAGACGTGACTGATGGGCAGCTACTTGAGCAGCTACTTGTGACTGATGTGCCAATCAGAGGAATCGGTGTGTATTATGCGATATAAAAAAAAAAGAAAAGCAGACTGGATATGTGAAATGGCTTGATTCTGTTCACATCCAGGTGGATAGACACCAAAGGGCTTTAGTCATAACAACTCTTACATTTTGGGTGATTTTATGTCAACATATCTTCTGGTAAAAATTACAACATGATTGAAAAATTAAATGTGTCATTTCATTGTACTGAAACTCTGAATACTGTGAAGGGTCAGAGATAACAAAGGACAAATCCAGAATATTTAAGTGATCAGCATTTAGTGCAGGGATAGGCAACGTTGATGGTTGTGCTGGCAAAATAAATGCTGCCATCACTACGAGGGAACCAGTGTCATCACTACAACAAGGGAAGCAGAAGGTCTGAAACATGAAGTCTTGAGGTCAATTTCAATGGTCAATTTAAAATGTCATTATCTGGTTGAAATCCTCGTGTTTGCAGCTGATTCAGATATTCCAGTTAGGAGAGAGAAGTGAGTCACCGCCATGTCACGGTTTTACGCTTCCCGTTTCCCCTGAAAGCCCAGATGAAAAGGGACTAGTCATGTGGGACAGTGAGCAGCTAAGACCTGTCCCATTCTTACAGGAATACATTTTTAAGCATTTAAATTGGCTTTTAAAATATTGAGATGGTGTTTCTGAAATGGTGAAGAAGGCTACTGCTACTTATATTATAGTCTAGCTGCCACCTACCTGGCTGCCTGTTGGGATAACCTACCATGTTCAAATAGTCTACAGCCTGCAGAAACATTTACATTTCATCATTTAGCTGACGCTTTTGTCCAAAGCCACTTACAAGTTGTGTACAACAAGTCAGCAAGAAGGGTACAACTCTGGCAGCTCAGGGTAAGTAAGATTGTACGTCAAACAGCGTCGAAATTTAGTGTTAGTTTTTTTTCTTTTTTTTTTTTTAACTTTTTCTCCCATTTTCTATTTTTCTCCCATCCCAATTTCGTATCGTCCAATTCAACCCTCCCCTGTCTCGAACGCTGTTTCTTGCCTCCCACAAGCCGGCTGCAATGTGGACGAAGTCATACATAGCACGAGTCCCCTCAGATACTCGAGGTAGCAGCCGTCGCATCTTTTCACCTGCACGGCGTGATCTTTCAGCGTCAGGGGTCTGGGCTTTGGAGGGGCGCCGCCCCCATCGCTTCTTGATTCTACTGCGCAGGCGCACCAACCGACCTGTAGGAGTCGCTGTCCACAACGTCCGATCCCCACCCCTCAGTTTTCCCTCCCCCTAATACTGCCAATTGTATTAGTACGGACGACCAGCCAAACTGAAAACAATGTGGAGCGCTGGGCTCGAACCCAGTGTCTCCAGCATTGGTGGTGAGTGCCTTACCCACTGCACCAGCTAGCCGCCCTGAGTGTTACAGTCTTGAGTGCATAGTAGTATAGACATATTAGCATAGTAGGTACTGGTAGTAATATAGGCATGGTAGATTCCTTAATAGCAAAGTGCATAATAGTAAAAGTAAGGTTTGTTGTTTTTATTTCTTTCCTTCTTTTATTTTCTTTCTTCATTTCAGATATTGATTGAAGAAGTATGTTTTTAGTTGACGGTGAAATATTGGGCGGGTTTGGGCTGTCCTGACTGTGGTGGGAAGTTCCTTCCACCAGCGAGGACAGAGAATAGCCTGCTTCGCTTTGATGACCCCCCCGGAGCTCAGAGAGGCCAGAAGATGTAGAGCGTAGCGTACAGAAACACTGTATTATGGTCTAACAAACAGCAGCACATTTTAATTGTCAATGTCCACATAAAAATGTATACAAAAGGGTGGATCCATCTCCATCCCAGATGGAAGAATGACAACAACGCAAGATCTCTTCCCAAGTGAACTTCATACAGTAAACCGAAGAGGGAGTAAACCTCCTGGTCTGAGGCTTCTACATATTTGTACAAACCTGACATACTCCAGCCACTGTGAGATTTCAATGGATGACAGCCATTTCTCCTCAGACTCCTCAAACGGATCTGCACACAAATAAACAGAGTCAAGAGACTAAAATGGATTTTATATATAACTATAAAACAGACACGCCCCGGAATTCCACTCTTTTTACATTGGAAAGCATAAACAAATGACACTGCACATAAAAGGGTGTCGTGCAAACATCCTGATTCAATAATTGATGAGCTGGTAGGGCTGGGCAAATAATATTGATTATATTTCCAATTACAATTTCGGCTTCCAACCATTATGAAAACAAGATAACAGAGATAAAACTATTGTGGAAATCCACTGCAAAAAAAGAAATCCACTGCTTAGACACTTTTAAAAATGTATTTATTTTAGTTCAATAAATGCATGATTTTTTCAAAGTCAATGAGTAATCATGTTAAATATTGTGATCTCAACATTGACCAAAATAGCTATCATTGGCCAGGAGCCGACTCCCTAATCGCCACCATTGCTATATATACATTGTATAACATATGAAGCCATCTGAGCCATGTTTTTGTTGTTTGTCCTTTGTCATGTCTTTTATAGTTTATATTATGTCTTTATTATGCTTATTGTCATTATTGTTGTTAGTTATAGTGTTGTTAGTGTATTTGTTATTAAGTCTACTGTATTGTGATGTCTTGTTCTATGTATGTTTTGAAAAAGGAAAAAAATACATTTATATATAAAAAAAAAAAAAAAACACATTGACCAAAATAATCATGCTCATGATTTTTGCCATAATTGAGCTGGTAAATCCAGGTTCTTTGATGGCAGGGGCAGCGAGGCTCACCTATGACACAGATCTGTCTGAGTTTAACCAGGGCCACCTGGATGTCCTGGATGTTAGGCAGGCTCTTGTCCAGGTCTGACCTGATGACTTCACTGTGCTGAGGGTGGCTCTTGGTTATGGCCGTGCAGATCCTACCGCAGCACAGAGGGATGGCAGTGATGCAGTAAGATGTATCGATGGAGGTTTTTATTAAGCACACAAAAGAAGAGGAACAAATCATTTAACTCATTGACCGCCACGCTTAAGTGCGCCAGAGGGCGCTAGAGCACCACCGCTTTAATCAATGGAAGGACTGGGAGATTTGCGAGTGCTTAAAAATAATATATCTTAAATTATGGCTATGGCAGCGTTTCCGTTAGAACATATTCGTGCCGGTCTGAGTGTCCTGCAAGATTTCTATCACCGGACATATTCGAGATATTCCGGTCAGAGTTTTAAACAGCAGTCTATTATAATCACATTTTTATGAGCTAACGAATTCCGTTATAATTGGACATGTGTATTAATTACATCAAGCGAAGAATGAGAAATTGATTTGCAGAATCAAATTACTATCTCTCGCCTCTCAAGTTAGTGCGATACGCTACCAGCATCAAGCTCCCGCTGCAGCAGCTCTGTCACACGCACCCCCAAATGAATCTCGAGTCGACATCGCTTCACCTCGTTGTATCAGACACGTCACACATATCATAATGTTCAACTTCACGTATACAGTCATTAATATATTCCAAATAAAATAAGTCCCTCGATACTCCGTGCTGCTGCTGACTTGAAATAAAATAGACCGATACGCAGTCGGTCCAACACTAAACAGCAGTCTGTTATAATCACATTTTTATGAGCTAACGAATTCCGTTATATTGGACATTTGTATTAATTATATCAAGCGAAGAACTGAGAAAGCAGAGAGACGGCAACATTATCGTGGGTTTGCGTGACGACTCTCTCCACCTCGCAACGACTTATTTGCAAAGAGTATGGCGCTGCAGAGAAGCTGTTCAGCTGTTATTGGCTCTTTTCTGGGAACCGCACAACAGCGCCCCCCACCCAACATTGGCTGAAAATGGCTGAATTGGAGTACTGCTGGAATATTGCATTGTACTGCTGGTACTGCGGCTCTACAGCTTCAGAAAAGTCCGCACACCCAGCACTAAGCTCTCGCCGACAACGTCGTTGTCATTATTAGAAGCAACGAGGAAACAAATGTAATGATCGTTTCGTTCATCGCATAGGCTATTTAATTTTAGCCTATTTTAATACAATTCAAATAATCAAATTGTGCTTAGACTCAGGGAATTATTTTCACCGGACATTAAGACCGGAGAGATAAAATATGTCGGACTTAAACAGATTTTGCCGGTAAAATACCGGTAATTACCGGCTAACGGAAACGCTGGGCTATGGGTCTAATACACTCGTCGATTATCAGTGAGTTGCTTGCAGTCAACATGTACAAAACGGATTGTTTTTTCAGCTGTACATTTCCGTTTTATACCGTTTTGAATAAGAGTATAGTTTTGGTGATTTCTAGTAATTCCAGAGAAAGACGCGATAATAGCCCTTTAGTGGAATACACAAAACACGTTGTCATTTTTCGGCTGATTATCGAATCTTCCTGAAATCAACGCTAGATCATCATTATTGTCCTTCCTCGTGCATACATGAAATGGCCCTCGTAGCACGCCCTTTTGCAAGCTCAGACCCATTCCCAACGATAACATCAGGCTGGATGGATGAAAATGAATGGATATCGCTAATAAAAGAAATAACGATTAAAACCCGACTATACTCGTGATTGGCGCTCAAGCGATGGCGAGTTAACCCGACTATCATCGTGACTGGCGTTGAATGAGTTAAGGAACAATATACATTATGTGCAGGAAAGGTAAGAAACTGATGGGCTTACAGGTACCTCCATCTATACATGTTTTTACATAATAAAATCATTGTGTAGAAAAGAAAAAAGGGAATTAAACACGTTTCGCAATTATGCCACATCAATGTGGAATGCCCTACCCACAGCTATAAAGGAATGTGAATCACTACCCACCTTCAAAACCACTCTCAAAGAGCACCTACGGGAGGCTGCAATTCGAAACTGGCCCCTGTAAATGTCCAAACCCAACCCCCTCCAATATACAGTTTCCTGTACAGTAAGACTATAAGCTAGGGGTGTAACGGTACACGGAAGCCACGGTTCGGTACGTACCTCGGTTTTGGGGTCACGGTTCGGTACGATTTCGGTACACAGGAAAACAATATTTATGATTATTATATATTTATAATAATGATTATAATAATGATTATTATATATAATAATTTTTTATTAAGTTATACTTAGTTCCACCTAGGCTTGCTGCAGTAGTCAGTCAGTGATAACGGTGTCATTCTGTGTTCAGGAATCCACTTGAGTAAATGAATTGCCTACTGCCCCCACCCCCCACCGTTGTATAGTTTCACTTTCACTTCTAGAGTAGATTTTACTTCACGTGACGCAGAGAAAGACTAGAGAAGAGATGCCATGTTACACAACAATGAGAGGATTTATCACTATTTTGGATTTAAACACCATAGCAGCTCGACTGGAGAGGAGCTCAAAGGACCAGTCCAGATCAGCAAAAGTACGTTTGCATGTTTTTTTTTCTTTTTTTCTCTCGGATCAGCTGGAAAGTAGCGCAGAAGAAAGTTGGTGTGTGTGTGTGTAGTGTGTGCGTGTGCACGTGTGTGTCTTTCCATTGGTTAACATTATTACGCGAACAAGAAAACGATGAACATTTTCAGCCTATTGTATATGCTGTGTTACAAACATACTGTGTCATTCATGGTTGGTTTTGTTTCAGTGACACCTGTAGGCAAAGGGAGGAGAGGAGGGGAGGAGAGGAGGGGAGAAACAGCAGAGTGCAGAGTGCGCGTTCATTTGTTCTGTCGGCTTGTTCATGCCTTTACAAGCTTCAACGTTTTCTTCCCTATACACGCTATATAAAAAAATTCAAATGTATATGATCGGTATACATTATGCTTCATCATGCGTGAAGGAAAGGGGGGGGGGGGTCGTTTATAATTACTTGATCGTCAGTAGCGTCTTTTTTTTTTTACTATGGGTTGATACGTTGATCAGATGGATTGCCGTGAAATGAATAAACAATCGGGCTGAAAATAACGCTAGATTCCTCTTACCGTTCGCCGATGAGACTGGAGGAAAAATATACAAATTATTTGACGTCGATCTGCTAGATCCATTTCCCGTTTGTAGGGGTGTAACAGTACACAAAAACCACGGTACGGTACGTACCTCGGTTTTGAAGTCATGGTTCGGTACGGGTTTTCGGTACAGTGGGGGAAAGTTTGGCTTTCCATGTTCCACTCAGGGGTGATGTAGTGTGCAGTAACTAATTGTACTTGTAGGGCTGTCAACGAATATTCTATATTGAAATTAATAATCGACTTGTAATTTTTTTTTTAATAATAATAATTATATTAGATTGTGAAAAAAACAGCCCCCGGTGGGCAGTCGTTAGTGGTTAACACATTCTCTGCCACGCTTATACCCATCAATGTTTGATCTCTGCCACCACTTTAAGTCTATGGAGATGTTCACCTTCTTTGCAGGGCTATAACTTTTTAAATTGTATTGCTAAATTGACATTACTATGGCCCATTCAACATCGATTATCTATCGTTCAGGATGTAGGAACGTTTTACTTTTTCATTCACACATTCATACGAAAATACCGTCTAGAGTATAAATATGTTTTTATCGTTTTCTGCAGTATTTCCCAGAACGTGAGATATAGGCACAAATGCATATATTAGATCATCAAATGCAGTTTGATACCGATCGACGCTATATTAAAATGTTCAACTGTACATGGTCCTAAACGTTATGACTGATCATGCGCGGGTGAACGGGGGGGGGGAGGGTCGTTTATAATTCCGTGATAGTCGTTTTAAATGCTTCATGTAGTATGGGTAATATATTGATCAGAGCAGTTTGTATCGATAATGATAAACACTCACGCTGAAACTCACGGCATCCTCCTCTTAGCGTTGGGCGATGATACTGGAGCAAACAGATCCCAGTTATGTGATGGGGATCGAGGCGATCTATTTCCGGTTTGTATAATAGGAATACATGCCCAAATCATGTTGTTTATTGAGTTATGGCAACGATCCATATCCACGGTGTGTGTATTGAGTCCCGCGACGATATACGAGTGGCCGGACGGAATAGGGAGACGCACCGGGATCACAAGAGATCCACTTCGGGTTGCAACTCGCCGGATCAGCCACCAGGTGGCAGTATTGAAGCGTTGCGGAGTTGTGCTGGCTCAGACAGCATCAGACCAGCCTCCGTGATGGAAATATGAATACCATGGCGAAAATATGAAATATGATCAGAATAACGTCGTACGCCGTGATCTGGCAGAATTAGCATGAACTTGAAACACGTCGTAAGCCGTTTCCGGCGGAGAAGGGGTTAACATACCGTTGTATTCGTTCGGTACACTACACAGCCGTTTGGTACGGTACACACTGAAACGGTTCGGTTCGGTACGGATACGTGTAGCTTTACACCCCTACCTGTTTGTATGACGCAATAAACGTCGAAATCATATTGATTATTGCGTTTCGAAAGCGATCCCAATGCACTCAAGTGTGTATCTAGATCCACGGTACAAGATATTACTGCCAGAGGAATTTCCTCGATGCACCACCACCACTTCCGATTTGGCTTGGAGTGTAACTCGCCCGACATCCACCAGGTGGCGGTATTGAGGCGTTGCAATATCAGACAGGGTCCTGCATCCCCGGAGGGAGGCTGGATGAATTATGAATGCCATGGTGAATTTTTTTTATATTGATCCCAAAAACTAGTTAACTCGTTTCTGGCGCACAACGCATGGCGGGCAATAACGAGTATACTAGTTTTTGCCGGACAACGTTTTTTTTTTATCTACTTTTTCTCCCATTTTCTATTTTTCTCCCATTCCAATTTTGTATCATCCAATTCTACCCTCCCCTGTCTCGAACGCTGTTAGGCCATGCCTCCCACAAGCCGGCTGCAATGTGGACTAAGCCTTACATCACGTGTCCCCTCCGGTACTCGAGGAAGCAGCAGTCGCATCTTTTCACCTGCACAGCGCGATCTCTCAGCGTCGGGGGTCTGCGTTTTGGAGGGCACGCCGCCCCTGTCGCTTCCTGATTCTGCTGTGCAGGAGCACCAACCGACCTGTAGGAGTCGCTGTCCACAACGTCCGATCCCCACCCATCAGCTTCCCACCCCCTAATACTGCCAATTGTATTAGTATGAACGACCAGCCAAGCTGATAGCAATGCGGAGAGCTGGGCTCGAACCCAGCGTCTCCTGCATTGGTGGTGAGCGCCTTGCCCACTGCACCATCTAGCCGCCCACCGGACAAAGTGTTAAGACTGTTAGTAAGCCAGTGTAAAGTAAAGATATTGAGCATAGATTTGTAAAATGTTCACCTAGTGTTATGTATGAGACGTATTCTTCATATGGCTGCACGTTCCGCACCGCGAGCCACGTACCGTAAATTCGCGGGACGAATACACGTACCGTTACACCCCTACTATAAGCTGTATATTACTATATATTATTATTATTATTATTATTTATTTTTTTACTTTTTCTCCTCCTTTTTCTTTTTCTTTTTGATCTACTTTTTCTCCCCATTTTCAATTTTTCTCCAATCCCAATTTCGTATTATCCAATTCTACCCTCCCCTGTCTCGAGCGTTGTTAGACCATGCCTCCCACTGGTCGGCTGCAATGTGGACGAAGCCTTGCATCACGTGTCCCCTCCGGTACACGAGGAGGCAGCCGTCGCATCTTTTCACCTGCACAGCGCGATCTCTCAGTGGCGAGGAGTAACGCGTGGGAGGCTCACGCTGCCCCCGATACTTCCTGATTCTGCTGTACAGGCGTCACCCAACCGACCTGTAGGAGTCACTGTCCACAACGTCCGATCCCCACCCACCGGCTTTCCCACCCCCTAATACTGCCAATTGTATTAGTATGAACGACCAGCCAAGCCGGAAGCAACGCAGAGAGCTGGGCTCGAACCCAGCATATCCTGCGTTAGTGGCGAGCGCCTTGCCCACTGTGCCACATAACCGCCCTCCTCCTCCTCTTTTTCTGTGTTTTTCTCCCATCCCAATTTAGTCGTTCCAATTCCCCCCTCTCCTTCCTGGTCGTTGCTCGCATGTGCCCCCCACTGGTCGGTCTAGGGAGGGTTGATAGATACTATTGCATGTCCCCTCCGATACATGCGGAGTTAGCCAGCCACTTCTTTTCACCTGCCAGCACGGACTCTCATTGGTGAGGTGTAACGTGTGGGAGGCTCACACTACCCTCACCATCTCCCTTGCAGGCGCCCTGACCGACCTGTAGGAGTCGCTGTTTACAACGACCAGATTACCACCCACCGGCTTCCCTCCCGCTGACTCTGCCAATTGAGCCAGTATGACGGCCGGCCAAGCCGGAGGCAACGCTGACAGCCGGATTCGATACCAGTGTCTCTCGCGTTGGTGACGAGCGCTTAGTCCACTGCGCTACCCAGCCGCCATTACTATATATTCTGATGTCAGTTTTGCCCAAACACTAAATCATCATCCTGACCAGTCATCATATAAAACATAATGTAACTAAAGTAAACAATATCAACAAATACTAAATTATTCACATATAAAATGGACGTATAAAATGGGAATTTGCAGGCAATGCCGTCTATGAATAAAGAGAGGAAGTTGAGAATTGATATAGTAAGAACTCAAACTAAGTGAAGTGACTATACCTCTGGTCAAGCCTCCTCTGTTGCTGTGGATCACTGATGTTGGCCATGCGGACCAGGGCACTCCCATTGGGGTGATTCCAGCACCACAACTAGGAGGAAAAGACAACACTAGATCAGTGGTCAGGGAACATATTCAATAACTTACAAAGTACAAAGCCTCTGATAAAATCCCTTAACTCATTCAGCGCCATACCTGAGTAAAGTCAGGTTATCTCGCCAGCGGTTGAGCGCCAGAAACCAGAGTATACTCGGGTTTTGATCCTTTGATCTTTTGCTTTGATCCCCGTTCTATACGGTCAGCCGGAGCCCTCTAGGTGTCTCTGATTCATCTGCCTACGTTGGAATTGAAACGACGATCGAATCTCACCAGGTAGCAGTATCGCCTACCTTTTGAACTCTAAATTGTCTGAACTAAACTGTCTCTGTACCCTGTTGTTCTGTCCTGACTCGCTCTGAGGGGGAGGAGCTCGGAGTAATCGCTAGGAGATCTCCTCGCCTCAAAACCTATAGTTTCCTGTATACACGCGTAATTACATATAAACGAGTAATCACGATCGCCGATGGGATCATTGGAATTATTCTTTTTAGATTACCTTCTGGCTAAGGTAAGGTATGTTCTATGTCTATTTTACCGAACCTGAAACATGTTTCTGTAACGATCACAGTGTCGTATCTTACTAGGGGTGGGAATCACCAGTTTAATCACGATACGATACGATATCGATTCTTTGGACAACGATACGATATTATCCGATATCACACAGTCTGCCACGATACGATATGATACGATTCGATTCAGGTGCCTGCGATCGATATGAGACGATATTATGTGCCCATTTAATACAATCAGTAACATTTAAATCAACAAAAAAAAGGCAATGGAAATATCATGACATTTTTATTTTTGAGCTCTTCCAGACATTTAAATGAAAAACAATCTATTGTTTTTAATACAAATAGACCTCCTGTTCACTGTTTTTGGTTCATTTTTCTTTTTTCTCTCTCGATATTAATATCCTATTCACTGTCACAGAGCTGTATTTTGGCTGGAAAAGCATATTGGGAGTCCCAAGGTGCAGTACCGGCCAGATCCTGTTAGTGGGGCTATCCCCGAGAATGCACCCTCCCAGTCCCCACTTCTCTCTGCCTATGGCGCTGGGTTAGCTTGTTAGCTCACGCTAAAGTAACGTTATCTTCGATCTTTAACGCGACGTGGGCATAATGGAGTGACGAGGATTGCAAAGCAGGTTAGATGCATTGGACCCGTTGTGGAATAAAACAGCAGGGACATGTTTTGGGTCACAGAATAGGCACACTAGTGACGCTCTAGACGCTACTGCTGTTGATGTTAACGGAGTTTGAGTTTCACAACACTGGGCGCGGGGCGATGACGTTGCCGGATTTTCAAAATAAGAGTATCGCAATATGAATCGATCTTTTTACGTGGCATCGATCCTATTTGATTATTGATAATAGATCGATATATCGATCTGGATCGATGTATTGTCCCACCCCTATATCTTACCGGACCTAAACCAAGCTTTTTGTAACGATCGCATTTTCAGACTACCCCCCCTTGATGATTTTGTGAAGGCACATATGTACATGGTATATACCTTTGATTTTGGAGTATTTGGGGCTCCAGGCGATCAACCAGAACGATTTGGGCTTATTGCATAAAACGTGTCATATCTCGCGGAAAAAGACTGGATTATTTTGGAAATGGGGCAATGTTTAGCGTGTAACAAACTACAGTGTGTAGAAATTAACTGATTAGTCAGTAATGGACTATGAACAATGCCTGTAAAATGAGCCATACTATTGTCTCCATAGCTATAATACAGAACACACGATGGGTCTGCAAACATCGCTAAAATTGTCAATAACGCTGGCGTCATTTAGTAAAGATGGCGAAAGCTGGTGGCAGTCAAAGAGTTAACATGTCTTTTTGTATCTACTTTTTTTCCCCTCCTCCTTTTTTCTGTGATTTTTCTCCCCATCCCAATTTACCTCTCGTGCCAATTCTCCCTCCCCTGTCCTGATCGTTGCTCGCATATGCCCCCCACTGGCCGGTTGTAGGGAGGATAGAAGCCTTGCATCACATGTCCCCTCCGATACATGTGGAGGCAGCCTGTCACATCTTTTCACCTGCCAGCGCGGACTCTCATTTGGGGAGGAGTAACGTGTAGGAGGCTCACACTGTCCCCGCCATTTTCCCGTCTTTGCTGTGCAGGCGCCCCAACCTGTAGGAGTCGCTGTTCACAACGACCAGACTACCACCCTTCGACTTTCCACCCGCTAACTCTGCCAATTGAGTTAGTATGACGGCCGGCCCAAGCCGGAGGCAACGCCGACAGCCGGATTCGAACCCGGTGTCTCTTGCGCTGGTGACGAGCGCAATGTCCGCTGCGCCACCCAGCCGCCAAGAGTTAACATGTCTAATGATTATTTGTTTGACAAAGTCTTCCTGTGGAAAATAAAAAACAAAAAGTGTTTTTTGTGAACAAGAGTGTGAAGCAGGCGGGGTGGGGCTGAGAACAGCCAGGTACTCACAGGGAGGCGCTTCTCAGGGAAGAAAAGAGAGTACTGCTTCAGATCCTGATCCGCCAGGGATACTGGGACCACAAAGTACTCTGGGAGACTAAAGGAGAGTGATAGGAGGGAAAGACACAGACCGTACATTAAAATTGGCAAAAGGCTGACATTACCTAATGTTTAACATCTTCCAAAACTAGGCCAAGGTGAAGGTATAACTTTAGGCAAAGAAAGTATTACTTAGATAAGATAAGATATTCCTGTATTGGGCGGTCAGGTGGCGTAGCGGAGATTGCGTTCGTCACCAACGCTGGAGACGCTGGGTTTGCGTGTTTGAATCCAGCTCCCGGCGTTGTCACCAGCTTGGCTGGCCGTTCACACTAATACAATTGGCAGTATTAGGGGGTGGGGAAAGCTGGCGGGTGGGTCCTGGGCGTTGTGGACAGCGACCCCTACAGTTCGGTCGGGGCGCCTGCTCAGTGAGGGTAGGATCTGGAGAGAGGTAGTGCGGCCTCCCACACGTTACTCTCCCAGTGAGAATCTGCGCGGCCAGGCTGGCTGCCGGGTGGCTGCACATGCGTCGGAGGAAAGCATGCGACAGTCTCCGGCCTCTTGGACCAACAGTAGGGGAAAGTGCGCAACAACCAGGAATGGGGTTGGGAATTGGCATAACGACTAACAGTGGGATGGGAGAAAAAATCGGAAAAAAGGAGGGGGAAAAATATAATAATAAAAAAAAAAAAAAAATCAGGAATTTATTTTGTGTATGAATATATTACGAGTTGCTCCCAGATACAAAGTGGCTGATGTGTTTTACAATTGAATGTTGTTTTTGATTGCCATTCTAATCAATCCACTTATCGACTTCTCAATAACTGTCAAACTAAATTAATGTGTGCAAAACTGTACTTTTGTGATTAACCTGTTCCACCCCAGGTGAAAATATGCATAAAATGTATACCTAGGTAAATGGAATATTGCTCCACTTCTACAAGGGCTATTTGCATATTCTTGGTATCTAGGTACATCTATGGACCTCAGTGAATGTATTCACAGTGTCAGAAATATTGTGTCTATTACTAGGCTTGCTTAAATTGTGATGAAACAAAGGAAAATATTAATTATGATTTTTCTTTTCATCTTTGACAGTGAATAACACCATGATAATAATGACCAGACTTAGAAAACTGCCACTGTTCAGTACCCTCTTGAGATCATGTGTACAAAGAATCAAAGGAAATTAATAAAGGGAAGATGCGGGAGCTCCAGTAGCTCACCACGTACCGCGAGTGCTATTTCAGCGCCGTGGACAACCGCGCTCGCGCGGATCTGGGGCTGAGCGCGTTCGAATCCCGGACGGCAGCCGTGCCTTTCCCAGAGTGTCTTTCCCCCCATCTGAACCCTTTCAGCCTGCTTCTGTCGGTCGAACTTGACCAAGTATGAATGCGACGAAAAAGCGATAAACGCTAAAAAGAACCAGCTGACTGGTCAAAGTTTTAAAAAAAAAAATAAAGGGAAGATGATAAAACCGAAGGTTCTGTATATACAGTACTGAATTCTCCCATCCGGACCAATGCAATTTGAAATATTATTATAAAATATAGAATAGATGCTTATACATTACTTTATTATAGCTAATTCGCACATTTATATATATATACATATAGTATCTTTCAAATGCCAGAGTTCAATTTGGATTTAGTATCACCAGGCGTGCATAATAACAGATAATGATATCTACTGTAATCGACTGTACTTTTTTATTTCTCCCACAGTGCAACCGTTTTGAAACTAATTTCAGATCTAATTGTTCCTATATGCTAACAATAGGGAGGAGAAACTAACTGCGTTTGAATATTTGTCAAATCGTTACCTTTTGTGGCTTATTATCGCAAATTATTATAGTTATTGCCATATTCATAATTCAACTCTGAACTTTGAACCCCCATAAAACTTGAAGGGAAATGTAGTTCGGAAAAATTTCAACGCTGATCCACAGCTATGCATGCCCTCGACAAAATTCCGTTTTTTCAACATTTTCAAAATGGTATTATTATATTATTATATTATAGTTCAGCCAAACGAGAAGGTAAAACCATATTATGACACTTTAACCTATTGCTAAACTAACGTTTTGATGATAATATACATTCTACGTTGCTTTTGTGACATGTTAGTGATCTTAATACTTGAAAACGTTTGATTTTAAAATCACAAATTATTTCCATCACTCATAAAAATATGCCTATATGATCATAATGTCAAAAGGGGTCGGTACCGACCCTGTGGGGGGGATTATGTGTCTTTCAGTGACGTGCCCCTTAATGCCTGCTAAGAAAATATGGAAAACAAACATTTACCCACAATAAATTCTTAAATAAAAGCATAATTTTCAATCAAAATTTAATTGTAGTATATTGGGTGTTAAAGGTCCCATATTGTAGTCCCATTGTAGTAGGTCTTTCAGGTCCCCTAAACATGTTATTTTTGCCAAAAAAGAAAACACACAATGCATATTATGCATTCTAGCATGCCTTTATACACCCGTTTCAGTCCTGTTCTCAACGGGCTGTTTCTGTGTATGTAACATGCGAGATAATTATCGTACATCTAGCAATGCTGTACGAGCCTGTACCGTCGGAACAAAATTCAGATCAAACTGTAAAACTAGGCGTTGCAGATCAAATACGACTCAAGATCAGAAACCTATTTTTGGTTCGACTTTAGGTAGAAAAGAGAAAGTTTACAAGCAAGCCACCATTTTGTACACGCACATTGTTCACATGCACACACGAGTCAAGGATGCGCATTGCAATGAGCTTTTTCCTGTGCCATCACATAAAGATGAATGTTCAAACAACTTGTTTCTGAATACATGCTTATTTCACAGTTTGAGTGTTAGTAGGCCCATCAGAGACCCAAATGTATGTGCACAATATGGACCCTTTAAAGACTGCATGATAAAAGGGGAATTGGAGTAAGAAATTTGAGTTGAGATTATGAGAGTTGAACAGCAGGAGTGCCCATCACATTGGTGACAATGCTAGTGCAGCGTGGATAAACTAGACTTAACAGTGTTACAGTGTGAGACACTTATTTTGTTCCGTTTTCGAGCCCAAATTTCTAGGAGGCTTCATTTCGTCCTGTATCCTTGGAGTAACTAACGTTTATGGACATTTCTTTGGAAACTCAAAAGTAATTTTTCAGTTCAGAGATTTTGTGCACCATCTGCTTCAGGCGGCCATCTAGAATTGACAGAACTATATTTAAATCCATAACTTGAGTTTGCATATGGCCATAGGCAATTGGTACCAAGTATTTGGTACAGCAAGACATGCTGTGAGGTGAAGGTTCAACTAGCTACTGCACATTTTGAAAAGTGGACCAAAAACTGATCTCCAATCAAAGACATTTCCTCCGTAGCCAGAAGAGTTTTAGCCACTTAAACTCTTAATCCTTTCTTGCTTGCAACACTTTGCTTTCCACACACCAAAACCACCAGACCGCATTTTGGAAACGGGTTGAACACTGCCAAGTTTTTAGTTACAGGCATGTTCAAGGAACGGTCATGTTCCCGTTTTGTTCATATTTTTCGTGCACCATTAACTCATTCCCTGCCAACAACAATTTTATACGTGTTTGTCCGCCAATCGTTGAACGCCAACCACATATACACGTTATTTGATCGTTATTTATTTTATTCGCTATTTCCATTCGTTATCCATCCAGGGAGCCTGTGTTACCATAGGGAATGAGTCTGAGATCGCAAAAGTCCAATAACGCCGCCTGGTGGTATGCGGCCGATGTTGCACTTCCTTTGAGACTCTGTGTGGGGCTGTGCGTCGATGAAATTCCTCCGGGCGGATTTTTTATTTTTTTTTACTTTATTTTTTAGCGTTTATCGCTTTTCTGGTCAAGCATGACCGACAGATGTAGAGTGAAACGGGAGAGAGAGCAGGGGAAGACATTCGGCAAATGACGGCGAGTCCGGGAATCGAACTCGGAGTCAACCAGGTCCGTGACGCAGCACGGTATTCCGCGACGCAGCGCGGTACATGGTGTGCTACTGGAGCACCGCTTCATTATTCATTATGCTGTGGTGGGTTATTTCGTGGGCCAAATGGACATACGATCTACCAGATGGCAATACAATTGGAATATTCTTTTTGGAATCCCACCGGCCACAGGTAAGAGCAATTTAATGTCAATTTCAGCTTGATTGTGCCTTGTTTTCATAGCCATCACCCTGATCAGAGTATGTTGTTGTACTAACGAATGACGTTATTGACAATCAATTCATCAGAAACGACCCCCCCCCCCCCCCTTTCATGTATTCATGATGGAACATAATATACCGATCATATGCATTTGAATTTTTTATTGTAGCGTGTATAGTAGTGATGCACCGATGTGAAAATTGTGGCCGATAACCGATATTAATATTGCTGTTCTGGCCGATACTTTTTTTTATTATTTTTTATTTACTTTTGTAAGCTATTTTCAGAAATTACTGATATTTTGAAACTATTTAAGGCAAAAAAATAATAATATCGGCCCTATCTTGATATCGGACCGATACCGATGTGTAAAAAAACTGCCATATCGGCCGATATTATATCGGCGGCCGATATTATATCGGCGGCCGATATATCGTGCATCACTAGTGTATAGGGACGAAATACCAATAGATTAAGTATAATATACATCGCAGGCTATTACTAGCCTCCCAGGAATTACCCTTAACCGCTCTAAAACCATACTTATATTCACCACGGTATAAAACGGGAAACATCTTGAACGATAGATACTCTATGCCAAATGGGCCATAGTATTGCATCCATAGCTATAATATAGAATATAGTTATAGCCCTGCAAACAAAGTGACCGACTCCATTGGTTTAATGCGTGGCAGCACATAGCCATATCCCGTTCCCAGCGTGGCAGAGAAAGAATTAAATCCTGTGCATTCTTCTGGTAAACAAGCAGGCTGGGGCTGGGGGGGCTCACCTGGGCGAGACGGCGTAACCCTCGTTGATGGAGCACACCCTCCACTCCGCAGCACCCGTCCTCTTGATCTCTCTGTCCCACTCAGACGAGCGGTCGAACAGGGGCGTCTGCAGTCCTCCTCCTGGGGTGAAACCAGTGATCTGCTCCCCTGGGGGATAATGGCAAGGTGACATATATATATATATATACGGATTGCCAAGAGTGGAGGTGACAATTATTATGTTTGGTTTGTCAGATCCGTGGGAATATGGTGTATAAAAAGCTTTTCCACCCCAGAACAGGTGCACTGCATGCTTATTGCTTAAACAACATACTGTAACAGAACATGGTTCGTTTTCTGCAGTATATACCTTCATCTAACTGCATCTACAAGTAAGCTAGCAACAATGTGGCCTCTGTTGTTATCCACTGTTACTCGTGGTAGTCAGGGCCCTAACTGACCTATCTCAAGCCACGCCCTGTTTTCTTGATTTCCTCCAATCACAACTGCTGCTTCCCTGTATGTCCGAGGAAAGCAACAGCTGTGATTGGAGGATCAAGGAAAGAGGGCAGGGTTTGAGATGGGCCCATTCATTTCCATTCATTTTGGGGGCCTAGACTAAATATCATATTTGTGAAGAATAAAAAAACATAGTCTAGGAGAGTGAAATGCCTCTTTAATGTATACCTGAGGATCCATGGTACCGCTTCCGTAGATAATCGAAGCCAAACAGCAGCTGAGGGTCAGCAGGGTGGGAGTAGTGGGCGATAGCCAGGCAAACCTGAAATAGAAGAGTGGGGGTTAATGGAAAGACATGACTTTCAAAGAAGCAGAAACTACACAACATTCAGAGTTTTATTTGCCACATGGAAGCAATACAATCATACAGTTTTCATACAAAATCATAAATACAGTTCTACCATGGGCAAAAGGAGCAAGAAGAAGAATAAATCGTATGGTTACCTGCCCCCTATTCCTAAACCAAATTAACATGACACACAATGCAATGGAAGAACAACACATCTGTTATGTGTTTTGTGCCCTGATCAGGCGCTCCTAGTGTGATGTGTCGTGTCTAGTTGTAGTTCCCTGTCGTGGTTTTGTAGTCCTTATCATTTTCCCCTCCAGCTGTACCCATTTGTAATTAACCCAGGTGTATCTTGTCTCGTCATTCCCTCATGTATAAGTATTCTGTCTCTTCCGGCGGCTACGTGGTGTAGTGGGCAAGGCACTCGCCACGAAATGCTGGAGACGCTGGGCTCGTCAGTTCGAGCCCAGCGCTCCACATTTGCTTTCAGTTTAGCTGGTCGTCCGTACTAATACACATTGGCCGTATTAGGGGGTGGGAAACTGATGGGTGGGGATCGGGCGTTGTGGACAGCGACTCCTACAGGTCGGTTGGTGCGCCTGCGCAGTAGAATCAGGAAGTGTCGGGGGCAGCGTGAGCCTCCCACGCGTTACTCCTCGCCACTTAGAGATCGAGCTGCGCAGGTGAAAAGATGCGACTGCTGTTACCTCAAGTACCGGAGGGGACTTGTGCTATGTATGACTTAGTCAACATTGCAGCCGGCTTGTGGGAGGCAAGAAACAGCGTCCGTGACAGCCAGGGGAGGGTTGAATTGAATGATACAAAATTGGGATGGGAGAAAATATAGAAAATGGGAGAAAAAGTGGATAAAAAAAAAAAAGTATTCCGTCTCTTCCCTTTGTCTGATGCTGATCCTGTCTGTGCAGTTTGTGTTCTTGTTTGTCGTTACGTTATATTTCTTTTGTTCAATCCATGGTAATTAGTCATTAAATATTCTTTGTGATTACTTTGGCTACCGTCTCCTTATTATGTTACACTGACTCGACATTGAGCCTGCTAATTGTCAATGGTAACGTAATAACCTCTTATATCACTACTTGTCTTAAGGAAACCTCAATATGATCGCTGGAATATGCGGATATTAGTCAGGATAATGAGGTAAGGTTTTGCTGTCTATGTGCGTTCCATTTCCATGGCAATATTCAGTTTACTCATGTATACATGCATAAATTATATGAACTTCATATAAGCATCTTACTCTGGATAAAAAAATCACTATATAAATGTAGTCCATCCAGAGTGACAGGTTCAAATAAAACACTGTTTCTGCTGCTTTTGATGCATCACTTTCCTGAGTCCCGTCCACAAGAATTTAAACGGATGTGTCCCAAATGAAATGTGTAGCACTCAGCTACAGTAGTAGGGCTACTATTTACAAAGGCAATGGATGGATTCAGTGGAACAGGTGTGACTACTTCCTGTCTGGATTATTGTTGTGTGTTTGCCTAAATCAAAACATGAGATGTGACAGTTATAATATGGTCTAGCTAAATAACACTCCTTCTCTCCAACTGGAAGTAAATGACATTGGCTTTTACAGTCAGTCAAGGCCTCCTAATCTGCTGTAGTGACAGTTGACTGGAGATTATCTACAGTAATCTCACCAATGTAGGGTTTGTTATTGTTGTCCAATTGAAACCAGACACACACACACACCCCTGAAATTACAATAGCTATTTTATAAAAAAAATTGCACAGTAATGGTTAAATGAATGTAACTACAGTAGAAAGAGAAAACAAGTTTATTTTAAGTTAATAAAAAAAATTAAATAGAATAGAATATTCTAGTTATTGTCAAGTACATTTTTATATATACCTAGCATCATGCATGCATGTCTTTTATTTCTTTAAAATTCCACTCTGGGTCTCTTGTATTTATAGAAAAGCTGGTTTACATCAGCCAACTATGTGTGAGGTTTGGTCCGCTCCCCACCCACACGCTCCGTTCCTTTAAGGTATTTTGTTGATTAATTGCATTCGCCGCCACACGCTCCGTTCCTGTAAAGTGCCGTGTTGATTGGTGCTCTCCCCACCACACGCTTCTGGAGCAATGATCAATTTCATCCCGCAGCTGTCACAGCTTGTCATCAGCGCCCTGTGGCTTTATATACCCTGATTCCCCTAATATCGATGTTGGATCGTTTTGAATATTCTCCTGCATTTGCATGTCTCTTCCCGTCGCTGTTCCCTGTCTGTTGCTCCCCAGGACTTTCGTGAAGTAATCCCTGTGGAGAACCTGATTTCCCCGTACGAAGCTGCGCCTCGTTTATCTGCCCGCTTTACGCGTTGCGCTCTGGTGAGTTTTTGGAAACAGTTCTTTTTGGATCACCAGTTTTTTGTGTGTTTGTGAAACACCGAAGAGATCCCGTTTTTGTTATACTGTTCTCACCTATTTTTTGTTGTTGGATTTACACTTTGGATTACCGTATTGTTTTTTCTCTGGACTCTGCTACCTGTGTGTATCACACCGAAGATCAAGTCACTTGGATATTTATTTGGATCAGTCACCTCTCTGTTTCTGTTGTGCGCTGGGCTAACTGGGATTTCTCTCTCTCTCTCCGTTTCCACCTGGAGTGAATACTGGGAGGATCTGCAGAGCGGCTTCAGACGTCACAAGCTAATTCCTCACCACCACCTACTGGGAGAATCTGCAGAGCCGCAACAATCTTCACATGCCAGATTCCCCGTTTGTTCTGTTGCTCAACCTAATTCAATCCTGTGACTCTGAGAATAAATACGCCCTTGTTTTGGCTAACTCTGAAACAACTCTCTCTGTGCCGTTGCGCTTGAGGTCGGTTACAAACCCTAACACTATGTGCATATCGTCAGGCCAGAGATAGAGCCCTAAACTACTAGGCATGGTGCAGCTTCCTGTTTCACAAAGGCAATGCCAGTCATAGGTTTCCACTCCTACTAAACACACACAAGGAGGGCAGGGTTGAGCTTTTACTTGTGGTTATTACATTTCCTGGCGAGAGTGAGTGGAAGCTGATTGAGAGACACAATCGAGGCATCATTCAAATGACCCAGCTACATGTCCAAATGATCACCTTCCACTGCCGATAGTCCTGAGCAGAGATCACTTTGGCACAGCCACACAGAGAATGAATCCGTTACGCCTCAATCTGGTAATCTGGAGTTTAATGTTGCTTTGTGGTGTAATCTCCCTTTTAAAGACATCCGTCTGCTCACGTGGACCATGCAACGGAATAACTGTCTATTCAAGCTTTCACACTTAACCATAGTGTCACAGAAATGAATGAAACCTATAAATAAATAGGAGTAAGCCAACTGCATATGGGACACAGGACTGAATCTTTAGGTCAGTGGTAGAACAAAAAAATAATATTACACAGGCCATTCAGAGGTAGAGTTGAACGAGACAACATGAGGTGTGTGTGTGTGTGTACACACTTGTGTTTAGAGAGACACTTGTGTGCTACTCCAGACTGTAATTTCCTACAGCAAAGTAAGCAATTACAGATTGGCTTCTCTCCATATGTCACAAAAACAAACATGGACTGAGCCCTGGTTTAAATCCACGCTGTAATTACATACATGGTGTCCCCATATAGACCCACAAGGAGAGGGAGGGCAGTTAAACCACCGTTTACTGTGTCAACCCCTTAATGCAGAAACACCCCTCCCTGCAGGGCTTAGAGAGTCGCTGTACAGCACAGGACTCATCAGAGAGGTGGCTCGTCACAGTCACAGCAAGGTGTCAGTCTGTTTGTGTTCTTAAGAGTTACTCAACAGAGAGACTAGTATCAAAGGTGACCAGTTAAGACCCTGATCAAGGCAGCGCCACATTGTAATGTTGTTGTTAGCTCAGTGACGGGGATGTGTCGAGTAGGGCCGGACATGACCATTAAAAACCCTATCACAATATGTATGGGCAGGGCTATTATAATTATTTCCCATTTAATTTGGGGGCGACAGCGGCTCAGGAGGTAGAGCGCTTGTCTGGTAATTAAAAGGTTCCCGGTTTGATTCCGGCTTCTCCCGGCAGCATGTTGAAGCGTGTTGAGTAAGACATTTAACCCCCAATTGCTCCTGATGAGCAGGTTGGCACCTTGCATGGTTGCACATCAGTGTGTGAATGTGTGAGTGAGTGAATGGGTGAATTAACATAAGATTTCAGGATGTCTCAGATAGGGATCGACCGATATGGTTTTTTTCAGGGACAATACTGATTATTAGTAATCAAGGAGACCGATGGACGATATTTGGAGACGATATTCAGTTGCAGTAAATGTGAACTTCTTTGTGCAAAAATGCACTATAACACAAACCTGCCTTTAAATGTGTTTAATAGAATACAGAATATTGGAAGAATAAAAGTGCACAAGGTTCCCTGGAGGCACTGACCTTTGATTGACTGAAGGAATAAAACAACATATTCATTAGTGTAGAACGAATCACTTTACTTTTATCTTATTTTTTCACAATACTTTTTTCTGTTTTCTGACACATGACATGCCATTGAAAATCTATTTCACAGCGCTACTTATGACTACCGTCATGTGTGGTCTTGGTTGGCTCTGTTTATGTGTGGAACGATCCGATTCCATAGTTTATGGCATTGGCCTACTTTGGTTTGCATCCTAAATTAATTGGAAAACGCCTGCCTTTAAAAAAGAAAATGTCAGAAATGCAAGCTGAGGCCACAATGACACAAAGCATCTCTACCAGGCATTCCTGCGTCTCAGTAAGTCAACTATACAAGAACACGAAGGACAACTTTCTCTGATCAGATCTTCATGATCACAGTTAAATGAACAGATGAATGTTTCCTGTATACTCTTTTGACATATATTGGTCCTCGCATTGAACAGGAACGTGCAACAGACCACACAATGCACTGGCAAGTCAAATGAGTTCAGATGGCTGGTGCAGACACTAACACTGTCCTGATGACTGGTGCAGACACTAACACTGTCCTGATGACTGGTGCAGACACTACCAATGTCCTGATGACTGGTGCAGACACTAACACTGTCCTGATGACTGGTGCAGACACTAACACTGTCCTGATGACTGGTGCAGACACTACCAATGTCCTGATGACTGGTGCAGACACTAACACTGTCCTGATGACTGGTGCAGACACTACCACTGTCCTGATGACTGGTGCAGACACTACCAATGTCCTGATGACTGGTGCAGACACTAACACTGTCCTGATGACTGGTGCAGACACTACCAATGTCCTGATGACTGGTGCAGACACTACCAATGTCCTGATGACTGGTGCAGACACTAACACTGTCCTGATGACTGGTGCAGACACTACCAATGTCCTGATGACTGGTGCAGACACTACCAATGTCCTGATGACTGGTGCAGACACTACCAATGTCCTGATGACTGGTGCAGACACTACCACTGTCCTGATGACTGGTGCAGACACTACCACTGTCCTGATGACTGGTGCAGACACTACCAATGTCCTGATGACTGGTGCAGACACTAACACTGTCCTGATGACTGGTGCAGACACTAACACTGTCCTGATGACTGGTGCAGACACTACCACTGTCCTGATGACTGGTGCAGACACTACCACTGTCCTGATGGCTGGTGCAGACACTACCACTGTCCTGATGGCTGGTGCAGACACTACCAATGTCCTGATGACTGGTGCAGACACTAACACTGTCCTGATGACTGGTGCAGACACTACCAATGTCCTGATGACTGGTGCAGACACTACCACTGTCCTGATGACTGGTACAGACACTACCACTGTCCTGATGACTGGTGCAGACACTACCACTGTCCTGATGACTGGTGCAGACACTACCAATGTCCTGATGACTGGTACAGACACTACCACTGTCCTGATGACTGGTGCAGACACTACCACTGTCCTGATGACTGGTGCAGACACTACCACTGTCCTGATGACTGGTGCAGACACTAACACTGTCCTGATGACTGGTACAGACACTACCACTGTCCTGATGACTGGTGCAGACACTACCACTGTCCTGATGACTGGTGCAGACACTACCACTGTCCTGATGGCTGGTACAGACACTAACACTGTCCTGATGACTGGTGCAGACACTACCACTGTCCTGATGACTGGTGCAGACACTACCACTGTCCTGATGGCTGGTGCAGACACTAACACTGTCCAGATGGCTGGTGCAGACACTAACACTGTCCTGATGACTGGTGCAGACACTACCACTGTCCTGATGACTGGTGCAGACACTAACACTGTCCTGATGACTGGTGCAGACACTACCAATGTCCTGATGGCTGGTGCAGACACTAACACTGTCCTGATGGCTGGTGCAGACACTACCACTGTCCTGATGACTGGTGCAGACACTAACACTGTCCTGATGACTGGTGCAGACACTACCACTGTCCTGATGACTGGTGCAGACACTAACACTGTCCTGATGACTGGTACAGACACTAACACTGTCCTGATGACTGGTGCAGACACTACCACTGTCCTGATGACTGGTACAGACACTACCACTGTCCTGATGACTGGTACAGACACTACCACTGTCCTGATGACTGGTGCAGACACTACCACTGTCCTGATGACTGGTGCAGACACTAACACTGTCCTGATGACTGGTGCAGACACTACCAATGTCCAGATGACTGGTGCAGACACTAACACTGTCCAGATGGCTGGTGCAGACACTACCACTGTCCTGATGGCTGGTGCAGACACTACCACTGTCCTGATGGCTGGTGCAGACACTAACACTGTCCTGATGGCTGGTGCAGACACTACCACTGTCCAGATGACTGGTGCAGACACTACCAATGTCCTGATGGCTGGTGCAGACACTACCAATGTCCCGATGACTGGTGCAGACACTACCACTGTCCAGATGACTGGTGCAGACACTACCACTGTCCAGATGACTGGTGCAGACACTACCACTGTCCTGATGACTGGTGCAGACACTACCACTGTCCAGATGACTGGTGCAGACACTACCAATGTCCTGATGGCTGGTGCAGACACTACCACTGTCCTGATGGCTGGTGCAGACACTACCACTGTCCTGATGGCTGGTGCAGACACCAACACTGTCCTGATGGCTGGTGCAGACACTACCACTGTCCTGATGACTGGTGCAGACACTACCACTGTCCAGATGGCTGGTACAGACACTACCACTGTCCTGATGACTGGTGCAGACACCAACACTGTCCTGATGGCTGGTGCAGACACTACCACTGTCCTGATGGCTGGTGCAGACACTACCACTGTCCTGATGGCTGGTGCAGACACCAACACTGTCCTGATGGCTGGTGCAGACACTACCAATGTCCCGATGACTGGTGCAGACACTACCACTGTCCTGATGACTGGTGCAGACACTACCAATGTCCTGATGACTGGTGCAGACACTACCAATTAAACGACGGGTGAAACACTGAAAGTAGGGAAACATTCTCATCATTCGGTCTACATTTGAAAGCCAACGCATCAGTGGAAATTGTCTTCTCTGTTTAAATTGGCGACCTATTGAGTTTGTGTGGGACAGACAGGGTAAACATCAAAAGTAGATATTTTTTTGGTCTGCCAGTCAAAGACAGTTTAACCACATAACTGTGCCCGTGCGCGGAACGCACGAAAGGCATGTCACTTTGCGAGCGTCAAGCGGCTCAGGGCTGCATTTTTCGCCAAATATATTGCGACAGATCTCCTCCCCCCTCCCATGGATATGTGAAGGATGGGAGATACTTCTGCCACAGAAGGAGTAGAGTCAATTAGGTAGATGATTAGTACTGATAGAATACACCTGCGCAGCATTAGTTCACACACATCTCATATGCAGGGGGGGGCTGTGTAGCGCAGCGGACTAAGCGGTAGTGTGATCCTCCCACGCATTACACTCGCCCAGTTAGAGTCCTCGCTGTCAGGTGAAAAGAAGCGTCTGGCTGACTCCACATGTGATAGTCTTCAACCCTCCCTAGGCCGGCAAGTGGGGGGGAAATGCGTGCAACGGCCAGGAAGGGAATTGGCATAACGACTAAATTGGGGATGGGAGAAAAATACGGAAAATATATTAATACAACTGCGCATAATTAGTTGACACTAGGGCTGTCCCCGACTAAGGATTTGGATGGTCGACTATGATTGGCCAAAATTTGCCGTTAGTCGACTATATATATATATTTTTTTTTATCATTCCATTTGGGCTGTGGGGGGTGCTTAATGTCTGAAGAAGTTGACTGAAGGCTTCTTGTCCTCTGCAAAAGCATGCAATTGGTCCACTGATGGATACATCTTGATATTTGTCTAGTCTAGTGTGTTCATTAGATGGTGAAATCCTCTTTCAGTGCCTCTGTGCCTGTTTTCGTAGGCAGTTAGCTTCTGGTATGCGTGCCATTAGCGTTAGCCACGCTTCTAGGCCGTTACACCGGTTCCTGACAGGCAGCGAGCGAGCGAACTGGAGACGAAATCGCGCGCGACACTGTCCTGATATGAGGCGGCGCGTGTCCGAGTGTGTCTGTGTGTGTTAACGGGGGCAAAGCAGCCTGCAATTCTTGACCAATAAAAAGTGTTTAGGGGCGGGACTCTGCCAAGTAATCGCTCAACTAGAGACACAGCGAGCGAATATTTGAGGGGGGAACGACATCGCCGCTCAGTTCGCTGTCGCTCGCGGCAGGTCAGGATAGTCTGATTGAAACGAATACATTTTAATCATTTTCGCAATCACGCTCGCTCGTGTCGCTCCCTGTCAGGAAGGGGTGTTAGCCACGCTTCTAGGCCTCTTCTAGGGGTCAGCCCTAGTTGACACACATCTCACGTGCACACACCCCAGACACACACACACTACAAAGCCACTTGGTTAGTCAGGAGTAAGTTGAGCGGAGGTGAGGTTGGAGTTGTTGTATTGAGAGAGAGAGAGAGAGAGAGAGATTGTTTGTTCAGAGTTGTGACGGTGAGAGGTAGTGAAAGGTGAGGAGAAAGCGAGTAGGTGTTCTTTGTGTACTGGACCCTGGACTGGCTGAGATTCCCCCTTGTGTACTGACCCTGGACTGGACAACTATCCTGAATTGAGAACAATCCCTTTTTCTGTCGGCGAGCCCGTTTTGTGTTTTTGACCTCGGACTGAATCACGACCATTCATTCTGCCCTGAATTCAATAAATATTTGTATTGATTGATATTGCTCATGTGGACATTCGAATTTGAACCGTGGCGAGCCTGAACACTACCAGGTTTGTCACAATATATATTACCGTTCGAAAGATCTATTTGTTGCCGTTCGAACACCACCTCACTCGACCAAATCCGTGCCTCGGTTCTCGAGTTACCCGATGATATGTCAGGCGAGCGTCCTTTTACGAGCCCAGATGACCACCCCGGACTAGAGACGCTCCAGAACTGACAATCATCCGCTGATGGCGAACATTATTGGTCAGTGTTGTAGCCAATGAGTGTACCTTTCCAACGACACCATACGTGGGGGGGGGGTGCAACTAAGGGATCTAGGTGAAAGTTGACGAACGAAAACCAGAAGTCAATCAGACTTCAGAACAAATGGCGGTGGATGAGGAAATGGATTTTGGAGAGCTTTTTTTTAACACCGGTTATATTCGGACGTCTCTCAAAGACCCATTTCTGAACAGATATTTATAAAATTGCAACCACTACAGAAAAATGTGAGTACACAAGTTCAAGTTCAACTCAAGTTCAGACCTCTGTTACTCCATTTCATTAGCACTAAAAGTGATTTCCAGACCAGCCTCATGCATGTGCTATAAGTATATAAAGTATAAAGCTAAGCTTTGCAAAAAAAAGTATGCAAAAAAGAAAATTGTCACTTTTCTGGGTGCCTGTTAACACATTGGTTGCCAGCCGGATATGACGATTTATCGCTTGGATGCCACCACGTTAATCAATGGGAGGACGAGCACATTTGCAAGGGATTAAACTATATCTTAAAGTATGGCTATGTGTCTAATACACCCGTCGCTTATCAATGACTTGCTTGCAGTCAACATGTACGAAACGGATTGTTTTTTCATCAGTACATTTCCGTTTTATACCGTTTTGAATAAGAGTATAGTTTTGGAGAGTTCTAGAAATCTCAGAGAAATTCCGCGAAAATAGCCATTTACTGGAATACACAAAACACGCTGTCATTTTCCGGCTGATTTATGAATAGTTTTCAAATAGACGCTAGATTATCGAGAGTATTTGTGTTCTTATGCACGATACAAAAGCGGGCTGAAAAATCATTTATTCGTGCCGCACTCAGCGCCAAACGCCACACGTTGTGAAATCTGTGAAAAACAACTCTGATTAACCCAAAACTGGTAACAGATTCCTTACCTCAGATCAGATGTTCTGCAAAAAGATGAATCCAATTCCTGATCGCCATTCCAAATATTGATCGCGTTTATTGATCCAACCTTATAGTCCGAAACACATAATCCAAGCTGCTCCCAGCCTCGCCAGTGAATCTGGTAACACGACACTGCTTGCCAGAGATGGGAAAACCCTGGACCGGAGTTTTTCTCTGATGCAGTTTTTCACTCAATCCAATCCAATGATGTGCATTACCATCCGGGAGACGATAGGGGGCGGTATTTGCCATTTTCGAGCTCAGAGCCATTCCCAATGATAATGTCAGGCTGGACGGATGAAAAATGAATGGATATTGCTAATAAAATAAATAACGATTAAATAACGAGAAATCTCGTTATTGGCAACCAGCGCATGGCGGCCAATAACAAGAAATCTCGTTGTTGGCAAATAATGTGTTAAGAGGTTAATGGGCTGCTAACGTTAAGTCGTCAGTCCATTATTGTGTGTCGGTACGTTGTGAAATAATAATAATAGATACAATTGTTAAATATCATTAAATTTACAGACAGATGTATATGAAACCTATGGAACCCGTTCTAGTGACTGGCTGGTCCTCACAGGGGTTTAAATCTGCATTTTGCAATGACGCCCCTAGCTCATAGAATTAACTCAAACAGTCCTTAAAGCTTGAGATTCTCCCCTCTGTTGCAGAATTTAAAACCTTGATCTCGAACCTTTGCCAATCAACTTGTATGCGTTTAAAATTATTTGTTATCCTTGCTTTTTGCCTCGTCTTCTTACGATTTTATATGCTTTTTTTTGTCTTATTTTTGTATGTACACTCAACGTGACTATAAATGAGGGAAACCGCAGTTGCCTTTCAAGTTTAAATAAAAAATTTAAATGAAATGAAATATAGGATGCGTGTATGTTCATGTGTGTATGAGCGAGGGGGAGAGAGAAACTGAACTTTCGACAGCTCCTCTGACCGACTGCAGAGTGGGATTTGCATCTTTGGCTCCTCTTTCTTTGGAAATATCATCTTTTGATTTGATCAAATCAATCAAATCAAATCAAAAGATGATATTTCCAAAGAAAGAGGAGCCAAAGATGCAAATCCCACTCTGCAGTCGGTCAGAGGAGCTGTATCTTTGAGATGTTATGACGACAATAACCACCACTACAAAGACCAGGTTTTAGGCAAAGGAATAAAAGGATAAAAATTAACTATCTTGGCTAATATAAAAAACATGCTTAAAATTGTATCGCTGTCATCGTGGCAAACTAATCATCTGACCAAAAATTACAGCTATTTTCTTTCCTCAGTACCGCCGTATGTTATTGTTCCTTGCAGCAATTGAAGCTTTGTCCCATTGAGATTCAGGATCGCAATACGGTTTAAGTTATGTAAAAGAATTCCAGAGACAATCCCACTAAGGCTCAATTTCCGTGAGAATCACCCTTTAAGACGAGGAACAAGGGACAAGGAGCTCTGGGAGGGCTCCCGGCACATACAGATTCATGTCATGCACTTCCCAAGACATTTCTGACTGAGCCCGACGATCAATAGCAATAGCATTTGCATTTGCAGAGTTGCCAATGAGCTAAAGGGGGCTGAATGGGCTTATTGTTCCTGTAGGCTGGTACTTGTGATGGTGATTTTAAAAACCCCAATCCAGGCGTCACATGTTGCCAGAGGCTGGCAGGTTCCGCTTAGGGTGACAACTCGCCTGTCTGTCTTCCTCCCAGGATTCAGACTCACAGGCCGAAGTCTTTTGTACAATACAACCCCGCCCCCTTTGAATGAACAGAGTGAAGTCGGAGTCTGTTCTCTGAAATATTGGCTTGACCCTGTTTGTTGTGGTCCTGTTGAGTTCAATATAAATGGTAAATGGTGCATTTATATAGCGCTTTTATCCAAAGCCCTTTACAATTTGTTCCTCACATTTTACCCGTTCACTCACATATGGTGGGGGCAACCATGCAAGGTGCCAACCTGCTCATCGGGAGCAATTAGGGGTTAAGTGTCTTGCTTAAGGACACTTTGACACACTGCCCGGGAATTTAACCGGGAACCTCCGGATTACCAGACGACTGCTCTACCTCCTAAACCATTGTCGCCCCTTTATATTGGGAAGGTTCCCGGTTCGATTCCTGCAAACAAAATTGAAAAGCTCTTTGGATAAAAGCACTATTTAAATGCACCATTTACCATTTTATATAAAGCAGTTGTCCCGGTCACTTTTGAGGTGAGACATTGCCATAGAAGTAACACCCATCATATTATTCACTTTTTTTGGGGATGATTCCGACAAATTGTTAGCAAAAATGATGATGCATCGTCTTTGGAAGCTATGCTTAGATTCAAATGTATTGTCATTATACAGGTACGGCACGAAAATAGGTTTGGCATCCAACCAGAGTGCAATTGTAGCTGTAAGTGCAACAGCAATATACAATGGTGATTAAACCGGGTACAAAATATACAAATTAGTACTACTGAGTGAAGTGGTAATCAGATGTATGTACAGAGTTGTAGTATTATTATGTACAATGATACAGGTATAAAGACAGTATGGTAGTAGTCATACTGGCCAGCAGCGTAACTAGTAAGAGTAGGATATGTACAGATATAGATATAGTATCTACAGATATGTAAAAGGACCATGTGCAGGTAAATACAGACAGGTGTGTGGATAGATATATATGCGGTGAGAATAAATATATATATATGGTTTATACAGCATTTGTACATGCTATCGTACAGAGCTATGGGTTATATGCGGGTGTATAAGTAAGTATATAGAGGGGCTATATGCAGATATATTCAGGCAAATATGGATATATTTGGGACGATTCCTACAAATTGTTAGCAAAAATAATGATACATTGTCCTTGGAAACTATGCATTCCGTAATGGTAAGTAGGGCAGAGTAATAGCTTGCAATCCACTGAGCTACGGTTCACAAATAACCTACAAGCTCTTATCTCGTCACTGGGATCGATGGAAACGTCAACATTCCTGTTCATACTATTTATACATTAAACAGACCTTCTTCCAGGAAACGTCAGGAAACACTCACCTTCTTGGCACTCTCGGGCCCGGCCTCATCAAAGCAGAACCTGATGATGCGGAAGTCCTTGCAGTACAAGATGAGCTCGGTGGGGTTGAACTTCAGTTTCTGGTTTGACCCCAGAACCTTCCTCTTCCTCTTTGTATCGTTTACTGAGAGGAAGAAAAACACAGAACTCGGACTGAGAAGACTGAGAGAGAGAGAGAGAGATAGAGAGAGGGATAGAGAAAGATAGAGAGAGAGAGAGAGAGAGAGAGAGAGAGAGAGAGAGCTGATGGGTCAATGCCTGGGAGCAATGGAAAATGGGAAGGAGAACCTTTGGGAAGAACTTATTTTTATGAATCCCCTTGAGGAAATCCATCCTCTGCATTTGACCCATCCTAAACATTTTGGAGCAGTAGGCACCTGGGGACCAACTCCAGTTGTAATGCCAGTACCTTGGTCAAGGCAAGAATAAGTACCTAGCATCTCTTTCATATGGTGTGGGAGGAAACCAGAGTGCCCGGAGGAAAACCACACAAACACGTTGAGAACATGCAACCTACACACAGAAAGGCCCCTGCTGGGGTTTGAACCCAGGACCCTGCTGACCATTGTGCCACCCCTATTACAGCGCTCGTACTACACAGACAGGAATATAGGCCATCCACGTAAACCATGGTCACTTAAATATCTGGTATTAAAATATTTTGCAGACAAAGCTTGTCATTCAAAACCAGAGAGAAGGTGTCCTGAAATAAGATATAGCAAAAGGAGAAGAAAAAGAAAGGGGACATGCATTATAAATGGCCTTTTCCAGTATTTAGCATTGATTTATAGCAATAGGGGTTAGTATCAATGGGTCTGTGTCTCTAATTAGCCTTTATTAACTCATCAGTCTAGTCTCGAGTTCACGAGATCTTCCCTCACTCAACTAAGCCGTTCTGGTTTGACGGTATTCCTGACGTGAATAGGGTACTGATCTGCAGTAACGCCCCCTCTATGGTTGTAGTGCATAGTGTAACCCGACACTTCCTCAAACGGGTTTTGACAGGCAGAGAACGAGTGAGAGGGAGAGAGATAGATAGAGAGGGAGAGTGAGAAAGGGACCGGCGGGAGTCGCGAGTCCGTGCAGAAATGTGTGTGCGCCATCTCTCTCCCTCGTCGGGGACACACACACACAAACTTGACTGCGTGTGTGTCGGGGACGTAGGGGTAGGCGTAGTGTGAACCCGACACTTCCTCAAATGGGTTTTGACAGGCAGAGAACGAGCAAGGAGAGAGAGAGATAGAGAGAGAGAGAGAGTGAGGGACGGCGAGAGGGACTGTGCAGAAGTGTGTGTAAATGTGTGTGCACCATCTCTCTCCCTCGTCGGGGACACACACACAAACTTGACTGCGTGTGTGTCGGGGACGCATCTCTCCTCTCTCTCTCTCTCTCTCCCCCTCTCTCGCTTGCTCGTTCTCTCTCTCGTATGTATCACGCTGTGTGGGTGACTGTCACTAAAAAAACGCTTATGGGCGGAGCCCATCCAATAACAGCCTGAAATCCTGAGGCTGGAAAATGATGCGTTTTTTTTTGTTTTTCTCCCCGGCCCAATTTAGCCACTGTGCCAATCCCCCCCCTTCCCTACCTGGCTGCTGTATGCATGTTCTCCTACGAGTCGGTACAAGGGCGTCCCAAAGCCGACCGCACGCTTCCTCCGATACGTGAGGCGACTGCCAGTGACGTCTTTTTTTCACTTGGCAGCGAGGACTCTCATTGGTGAAGTGTAACGCGTGGGAGGGCACGCTATCTCCACCAAGTCCTGCCCCCGCTGAGCAAGCGCCGAGACCTGACCTGTAGGCGTCGCTGTCCACAACGCCAGATTCCCACCCGCCAGCTTCCCACCCCCTAATACTGCCAATTGTATTAGTATGAACGACCAGCCAAGCTGGTAGCAACGCCGAGAGCTGGGCTCGAACCCAGCATCTCCTGCGTTGGTGACGAGCGCAATCTCCGCTACGCCACCTGACCGCCTGGAAAATGATGCTTTTGAGTACTCCATTAGAAATATAAAACAATGATTTTTTTTGAGAAAAAATTATTACAGATGTGTTCAATAGACTCACATGAATTGTGTAGAGTTGCCCAAATAGTGCAAGGAATAGCAATGCATGTCCCCTTTAACATCATCCCAAGAACCAAACAAATCTCAAACCAACTAACGCCATGTGGTCCCTAATAGCCAATTTCAGAGAGATGTTGTTCACTAATACACTGACACAAACTTGAGTGACCTCTGGGTGGCTTTGCCAGGCCAGCACTATGACAAAGGACACATGCAAAGGCCAGAGACAGAAGGAAACAAAGCTTCATGCTCCACCAGTTTAACTCCATCAGCCCCCCGCTGCCTGTGAGCCGTGTCAGCAACGAGCTACATAAACCAGTTTAATCCCAGACAGGCTGCTCCGTCACAGCCCACCACTCTGGACTGTGACCTCATCGTGAAGATACCAACAGATCACTGCCCAGCCGAGGACAGACGTTAACTGGCTTCAGTTAATGAGGTGTACCCTAAGCCCATCTAGGTGTATCATCTAGGAGGTTAGGGCTGCACAATTGTGAAAAGAAATAATAATTGCAATTGTTTTGCTCGATATTGTGATCATGATTATTAATCACGATTAATGGAATTACAAACCTGCCATTTACTTTTTTCTTATTTTCTTCCAGAGCCCTCCCCTCAACATGCACATGCATGGAGGAGATACAGACACAGGCTAAGTTACTAGGCCTGTAAATGATTGAGTTAGACCATTATTTACACACGAATGTTCATTACATATACAAACATTTTCTCCCATCCCCCAATTTGGTTGTTATGCCAATTCCCTTCCTGGCCGTTGCGCTGCCCTACTGTCAGTCTGGGGAGGGTGTAGACTACCCCACGCCACCTCCGATACACAGTCGCTTCTTTTCACCCGATAGCGAGGAGTTTCACTGGGAGGTTCACGCAATCTCCCATTCCAGGTCACCTCCCCCCGCTGAACAGGTGCCCCGACCGACCAGGAGTTGCTATTGTAACGACCAGGACTCATACCCCACATTCACAGCAGAGACGCTTGTTATTTATCAATGAGAATTACCATAAACGCGAGAGATTAACAGGAGAGGTGACAACAAGTGACCATTACAGAATAAACCAGAATGTAGGCAGGTATGGAATTCTGTTTAACAGCCTACCACTGTGGTGCGGGAGGGGTCGGCGTTGACCATGCTCTTAACACAAAAAACTATTTCAAAGGTGATGCTCTTTTTCAAAGTGTATTGTATAAGAACAGGTATACTAAATGGAATGTGTCAATATGCAGCCCTGAAGTGGTCAAATCAGGTAAAGAGAGCCCAATTCAGATACAGTAGATAATGACTGGATCTATAACTCGTCTCAGCCACCAGGAGAAAACTATAATAGGCTACATCAATAAACAATAAACAATCTTGAATCTTTAATCAAAGAAAGAGAAGACAACTTGGCCATTTGTTCATGCACTTTCAGGCTGGTTAAGTAAGCGGCTCGAGCTTCTTCCAATAGGCCCATAAACAAGTATAAGCAGTATCACTGCATCTGTCAAAATATGTGACACAACATCTTAAACTGGAGAAACTCAAGACTCACGATAAAAGGCTCCTCAGATTCATTTTAAATGTAGAGTCTATTTATGGTCGACATCAAAAGGTAAACTTAGGCCCCGTTTAGACGGAAACGCTAGCAGGTGAATCTGCACAAAAAAAAATTCGGATGTGCCTTTCGTTTATACGGAAACAGCGTTTTTACTCATCTAAACTGTCAAACCGCATAAAACGATGACGAAAGGGTTGTTAAGGCTCTCGTCGCGTGTACTGCTTACATCACAGGCATGCGTCAGTAGCCTAGAAGCGTAAACAAAGCATGTCTGATTCTATCCATGGCGATCACCTGAAGGCTACATTGGCAGTACTTTTAAATACACAAGAATCTGTCCCGCGGCGTGACTGGACCCACTGTCTGTGAGTGACTCTGCTTTGGTCCAATCACATTCCCCACCCACAGTCTGCGAATCAGAGGCAGAGTAGGGCGGGTCTTCACAGCACGTCATGTGACATATGGGCCAATCGTGTGACAGCGGGGCTCAGTCGTCTGGAGTCGTTACAGCCTCGTCTGCACGGATAATTCCATCCCAAAACGATAGTCTAAACGCAAAATTAAAAGTGAAACCGTAAGACGACTTTTGCGGTTTCTGTTCAGACTCTCTCCGTCTAAACGTAGCCTTAGTCCCCCACCTTTTTTCCATTTCTCTTTTCTTTTCTTATTTTTTCAATCGTCTTTTTTCAAGTGTTTATTTGTATTGTTAGATGTTTTACGTTTATAAGATGCTTTCATGAGTACAGATCAGGGACACGCTGATCAGAAACGATACAGTGCAAATAAAACATTTGCTTATGTAACTGTACATAAACATATCACATGAGAACACAATGTACTTTCATTGTACTTTAGTTGTAAATTGTATATTTGTATAGTGTTGGGACTTTATTCCTCTTTTACTTACTTATTTTTTTACTGTATGAAGCACATTCTCAGGGGCTCATACAGAACCAAACATTTCACTGTAAAGTACATGTACTTTATATGTGACAAATAAAAGCAAACTTGAATCGAACAGTGAACAGTGCAGTGAATTTTGGGGAACTACAGCATGTTGCTGCAGAACTTCTATCCAGTGGTAGTAGACACCAACTGTAATTGACCTATCTAGCTACATGGCCGTTAAAGAACCCAGGGCGCGTGAATACTTTCCCTAAGGTGGTTGCCCTTCCACGTTCGGTTTGCGCGATCTGATTGGCCACTGACCTGCGCTATTACGCCCCCCTCGTAAGTAGAGAGTCGGCGCTGCACTCAACCGATTCATTCAACAGGAAGCGATTTGAGAGTACAATACACCATCACGCCAGAGTGGATAAAGAAATGCTCCAGAAATGAATATGCGTAGGGAAAGGCTTAACGAGCACACACAAAAGCACACACGCATGATATCCGATTTATTAATGCCAAATAATGGACGACGACCGCAATTGGCACTTGAAAAGTGTAAATGATGGATTAGTCAGTAACAATTCATGACAGCTTGTATAGCTCAACTGGTTATTGCCCTGCCTGTGGACCATATGGTCCCCGGTTCGAATCTCTTGCTTACTTTTTTTTCTTTTCGTAACGTTAAATAATCTATCCACTCGCGTGTCCCAAAAAGGACAATAACACCACCTTATGCATACTGCACCTTATGTGAATACTGTGATACTGTGAATACTGTATATTTCAGTTGGTTAGATAGTCAATTCTATTGACTTATTTGTTTACCCTGCTTGTGTTGTTTTCACTACCTGTGTACCCCCCCCCCCCCCCATGCTGGTGTGATGCCTGAATTACCCCAAGGGGATCAATAAAGAAATATCTTATCTTATCAACCAGAGTGGATAAATTAATTAACGTTACTGTAACTGAGGGGTTACAAAACCCTGACTGTATTAAAGATTGTGATAGATTAAACCACTGCTAGTTATGTACTTTAATTACTGGCCACTGCTAGTTATGTACTTTAATTACTGGCCAGACAGTACATCAAATATAGATGGTGAACACCCACAAGAACACGGCATTGACACAGAAATACTATTGGAGGGTAATTTATTATTATTAGGCAACGTTAGGTTACAGAATGAGAATTAGGGTCGCGCTTGTATGGCAAAGAATATACGTAAAGTCAGTCAAGAGCATAAGTCACTAAGAATAGCAGGAATCCTACGATGGGTCTAAGCTGACGCCACCTGTTGTATAGTAGCAATTATATAGGGCAACACTGGTACCAACTGGAGACAATGGGTTCCCTCCGGGGTGTAAGGCCTGGAGGGTAGAGGAATGTTCGGGTACTCCGTCTGATTCAATGAGGAATAAAGAGACTCCAGGTACAGGAGTCGGTGCTTGTAAACTCCCTTGATCAGCAGCAAAAGCAATAGTTGTAATCCAAAATGCTCGACAGCATTGATGACAGCTAGCCAGCCCCGTCCACGAGGCAGGCCCGAGTGGTAATCCTCACGAGGTTGAATCCCAAACGATAGTGGAAATCAACGATGCTCTTCTCCGGTAGTCACGTCCCAAAGCAATATAATCCAACCAGGAATGGTTTTGCAATCGCCGACGCCGATTCTCCTGTGTACATGTCCAACGGTTCTCCGCCTAGGACTCCTCGGGTGTGGGCGACGTATTTAGGCCACACAGCCTGGTTAAGTGCACTAGCTAAAGACACGACGAACTGATGGGTAATGCTACACACGGAAGAACTGTGGCCGCACGATATACAATAAATGATCGACTATTTACTTCACATTAGATTAAGTCGAACTCAACGTTACTTCATTAAACTCTGACACTTTTACCATTCTATTCGCACGCGGTTCTCAATGCTCTATTTAGACGCAAGGTTGCTCACTTCACTGCACGTTGACTCGTGGTGAAGGTGGGTAAGGGTACTGCTGTTTACACCTGCGCCAATATATATACTTAAGTGAATATCTAGTCCCAACCTCAGTCCTTGTCTCGTATTACTACGCTGACTCTGGGCATGTTCTGACATGCCTGCAGTTGTCTTTGAACTTGCCGTTGGGGGCTTGCGCGCTGGCGCCTGGGGGCGTTGTCCAATAGGAGAGCGAATATTACTCTGGTCTGAACGCAGGTAAAGGGATATTCCGTGTATATATATAAATAATATACAAAGTATATCAAACGATACATATATATATTCAGTTTAATCTGGCCCTTCACAACAGTTACAGAAAATAGCGTAGGTGAGTGGCCAATCAGATTGCGCAAACCGAACGCGGAAGGACAACCACCTTAGGGAAAGTATTCACGCACCCAGGGCGCCTAAGAGTAGGGGGTTCCCCAACGTTCCTGGCCAAATCCCCAATCTGGTCTCTGACATCAATGCCACCTAATCATCCCTCCCCCTTAATTGGCTGTCTCCTGAGCCTTTCAGCCATTGCGTAGTGTGATGTGTGCCTGGTGCCAGTGTATGGCAGCCATTAAGCCTGCATAGCCCAAGGTTGGGTGCTACACAGTGGTTGTGAAGGAGGCAATTTCCACTAGGGATGCCCCGATCGATCGGCCAGCGATCGGTATCGGCCGATATTCAGTATAAATATGAGATCGGTGAATTCCGATAATGCTTTATTTTCGCAGATCGTGAAAACCGATAGAAAAACATGATCCAATTCTTAGCGGAGTTCTCACTCGCTGACTTCTCTCTCAGGCACACAGAGCTGCAGCGCACGGCCCCTCCCCCTCATCCTCATCCTCCCCCTGCCCCTCCCAGACCCGTGTCAACAGAGGCTCCGGCAATAGTCTGCTCTAGTCTAGTGCATGGGACCTCTGTGAGCTAACGTTAGCTACCTAGCTAACGTTACCGTTTAAACTAAATGACCCAGTCAACTATTCACTTTTAGTTTAATACATGAGGCATTGTCTAACGGTATCTAGTTGGCTAGCTACTGATAGCTCCTGATATCAACAAATGCTCCAGCAATAGTCGAGTGCATGATACCTCCGGTAGCTAGGTAGCTAACGTTAGCTCACTTTAGCTCACTGTTTAAATGAAATGTCCCAGTAAACTAAATAGTTCACTGAGGCGTTGTCTTAATGTTATCTAGCCGGCTAGCAGTAGCTACAGATAGCTCCTGATATCAATGTCTTATAACATTGATTCAATGCGTATTCGAGCCCCTGGCTTGCATCGCAGTCACAAAAGGGGCTAGCTGAGGGCATGCTGAATGTGATTTGACCAAAGCAGAGTATACCAATAGGGTCCAGCTGCAGTGCCGGAGAATCCTGGCTGCAGCTGGAGGCTACTCGAGTATACACACAGACAGTGGAGCTGTTTGCAGATAGCGAGCATTTTGACTTGTTGCATGGTGGCGATGTCTTGCAGATAATACAACTACAAGTATGATTATATAATATATATATATTTTATAAAAATAAAAAATAATTATATATAATTTTTTTTTATTTTTATTTTTATAAAACCAAAACATCGGTATCGGCCGATATGGCTCATAGACTATCGGTATCGGTGGCAAAAAACGTGATCGGGGCATCCCTAATTTCCACCCTACATTGTAAAGCGTTTTGTGTGTCTAGAAAAGTTCTATATAAATGCAATTATCATTCAATAATTGATTCAAACCCTGCCCTCTTTTCTTGATCCTCCAATCACCCTTTAAAAAGGTTCTTATATTAGGCTCAGACCTAATATATTTACATTTCAGAACATTGAAAAATACTGAAGTTACTGATTGGGCCCTCAAGCTATATTTTGGTAAGGACGGCTATTATGCATGTAGTTACTTAATTACAAGAGTAGCACAATGTCTTACCCGTCACCACTTGCTCCAAACAGGCCAGGGGAACGTCATGCTCTCCCAGCAAGCGGTGGGCAACCTGGAACCTCTGGGGAGGGGAAAACAAAGAGACACCCGTCAGCGTTTTGGCCTCGACTGTGACACTGCCCCCGCAAAATATCACATGTCCTAGAATACAAAATATTAGTGATGTGAAAATTGTGGCCGATACCGATATTAATATTGCTGTTCTGGTTAGGGATGTCCCGATCCGATCACGTGATCGCGGCTGTGACGGATACGTCTGTGCACCGCACCCGCACATGTTAACCGTATTGTTTATTTAGTTAGTTAATGTTTGTACACGTTTACATTCATGATACACATACACAATTTCTATTTCACATAATGACACACGACACAGACTTGCGTACTGATATCATATCCATTCTTTATTATTTGACTTACATGGTTAAGTGCATGCATGTTGTTCATTGTTTGTTTTCTCCAACTCTGCAGCCAGCCATCCCCACTCTGGGCAAACAGAGCAGCTGCGACTGATCTGTCCTAAATGGCCGGATGGGGGTGGTGGACCAAACCATGTCGCGGGAGATGTCGGGGGGGTTTATTGTATTGTAATTTAGTTTCCTTATATGTATTTCCTTATTAATTAAGATTATTAGTTGTGCAGTTTGGTAGTTGTGTGTTTATTGTTTATTAGATTAATTAGAAGTGTAAGATATTATTTAGTAAAATATTAATCAATTAGCCCACTTAGATTAATGTATCTGGCCAGGGCCTATATATAGTTTTGAGTTCTTAGTTGTCATGGTCTTCCGTTCTGTTCAGGTCTGTTTTTGTCCTGCTATATTATTTGGACCATTTATGTTATATTTAAATTATGTTTTTGAAATGGGTAAAATAAAACCCTTACTTTTTGCCAAAACCACTGTGTCCTCCTTGTCTGGCTGCTTGGTCCCTTACAGCGGCCGATCACGTGATTTTCCGAAGATCGGGATCGGAAAAAAAAAAGAAAAAAGAATCTGCCATTCTTTTTTTCTCTCTTTTTTTTACTTTTTTTATTCAACAAACATGACCATGTTTGTGTCTTAAACTCATACTGAGGCCTTAGTTTTGGTTTTAAATTGCATATCATCATTCATTTATTTATTGTCACACAGAGCAGACGAATTTTGCCAAAACAAACCAATAGTATCCAGCTGCAGAACGGCAGACTAGCCACACTCTCAGACCCAAATAATTTTTTTTTATTTTTTGTATCCCAATTTCTCACATTACATTCACCCTGAATGTTGACGTTATCCAGGTGAAAAGTTAACTTCATAAATCATTTGATGTATAATTAAATCAAAGGAAATGCGTTTGGGTCTGAGAGTGTGGCTGGTCTGCCGTTCTGCAGCTGGATACTATTGGTTTGTTTTGGCAAAATTCTTCTGCTCTGTGACAATAAATAAATGAATGATGATATGCAATTTAAAACCAAAACTAAGGCCTCAGTATGAGTTTAAGACGTGAACATGGTCATGTTTGTTGAGGAAAAAAAAGAAAAGAAAAAAAAGATAAGAATTAAATATAATTTTTTTTGATCGGATCGGGAAATATCGGTATCGGTAGATACTCAAAATCACATGATCGGGATCGGATCGGGAGCAAAAAAACGTGTTCGGGACATCCCTAGTTCTGGTCGATACCGATATTTACCGATGTCGATATCTCTGTATAGAAAACACTTTTTTATGATAATCAAATAAAGAGCTATTTTCCAAAACACATTTATTTTGTACTTTTGTAACTTATTTTCAGAAATGACTGATATTTTGAAACTATTTAAGGCCAAAACAAGTATAAAAAATAAAAATAAAATAAAAAAGATTTAAAAAGTATATATATATTATTTTATTTTTTAAATATCGGCCCTATCTTGATATCGGACCGATACCGATGTGTACAAAAATGGCCATATCGGTTGGTATTATATGGGCGCCGATATATCGTACATCACTACAAAATATCAAATGTCCTAGAATACAAAATATCACAAAATATCAAATGTCCTAGAATACAAAATATCAAATGTCCTAGAATATTGGTAGCACACCACTTTGATACCCTCAGACTGCGCATACAGAATCATGAATGTGTTGTACATGGAAAAAAATAAATAGAAGGGCACAGGTTAATGCCCTGTTTTCCTATGTGTTTGCCTGTGTGCCCTCCCATAAAACGGAGTGTGATTGTTGTCATTATGTATCTACCGTAATTCCTCTAATAGTAACCGGTATTCAATTAAAAACCGGGTCTCTATTAATGGCCGGGTGCGCTGTTGAGCTAAGCAATTATAAGCCGGCCTCCTAATACAAGCCGGGTTTCATGTATATGCTGGCCTGGCTGTGCAGTAAATACCATATAATGGTATGGTGTTAATGTTTACCAAGAGAGTAAGCCTACCTCAGAATTGTATAAAACGAAGTTATTATTATTATTATTATTATTATTATTATACCAGTATTGTGATTGCACTATTTTACTTTATTTTACTTTTTTTGACCACCTGTAATTGCACTGTTTACTACCGTATTGCATACAGTACTTGGTTTCAATAAATGAAACCAGTACATTTTACTGGGTTCAAACTGACACAAAATGTTGATTTATTCATTATGATCTGTTTGAAAATTAGAAATATAGGCCTCTCAGCCTCTCTCTTATACATGCCTCCTCCTAATACAAGCCTGGTATCAGCTACAGTTGAAACAAATACAAGTCGGGGTTACTATTAGAGGAATTACGGTATGTGTATCTACCCTCTGTACAGCACTTTGGTTGACACGAGTCATGTGAAATGTGCTATATAAATAAATCTGATTGATTGATTGAGAGGTTGAATTGGACAGTCGTAACTAGGGTTGGGCATCGTTTGGATTTGAACGATTCCGATTCTCCATTTCAATTCCTGTTCTAAACAATTCTCGATTCCGATTCTTTGAGGTGCAGGTCAAAACAGGTCACAGCTTATTTCGCAGGAGAAAAAATGTATTTGAAAAATCCTTTATTTATTTCATACTATTCACATTGTCAGTTGACTTGATACAGTTTAATTTGGTTGCTGTACTGTAACTAGGGTATTAACACATTCAGTGCCACACCCCTTTGACCATATTAGGGCTACCGTGCCAATAAGGAAGTCAATGGGAGGTCGGGGAAATTTGCGAAGGCTTAAACTATATATATATATTTTTTTTTGTTAATCTTTTTCCCCCTCCTTTTTCCTCCGATTTTCTCCCATCCCAATGTTAGTCGTTATGCCAATTCCCAATCCCCTTCCTGGTCGCTGCGCACTTACCCCCCACAGTCGGTCTGGGAGAGTGGAGGCTACCACGTGCTTCCTCCGACACACGTCCAGCCAATCAACCGCTTCTTTTCACCTGGCAGCGCGGATTCTCACTGAGAGGGCGTAGCGTGTGGAAGGATCACACTATCCCACTTAGATCCTATCCGCGCTTAGCAGGCGCCCCGACCGAACTGTAGGAGTCGCTGTTTACAACGACCCGGACCCACCCCGCCAGCTTCTCCCACCCTCTAATACTGCCAATTGTATTAGTGTGAACGGCCAGCCAAGCTGGTGAGCTGGATTCGAACAGGCGAATCGGCTTAAACTATATCTAAAATAATGGCTATGGGTCTAAAACACCCCTCGCTTATCAATGACTTGCTTGCAGTCAACATGTACGAAACGGATTGTTTTTTCATTGGTACATTTCCGTTTTATACCGTTTTGAATATGAGTATAGTTTGAGATTTCTAGTAATTCCATAGAAATTCCGCAATAATAGCTCTTTAGTGGAATACACAAAACACGTAGTCATGTGTGTCATGCCGTGCTTAGCGCTAACGTTATGCACACACACACACACACGTGATCGCTGTGAAAAAAAACATCTGATTAACCTCACATCAGATGTTCTGCAAAAAGATGAATCCAATTCCTGATCGCCATTCTAAATATTGATCACGTTTATAAAGCTGCTCCGAGCCTCCCCAGTGAATGTGGTAACAGATACTGCTTGCCAGAGAAGGGAAAACCCCGGACAAGCTTTTTTTCTGATGCACAGCCGCACCCAATCCAATCCTATGATGGGCAATACGATCCGGGGGACGATAGGCGGCGGTATTTGCCCTTTTCGAGCTCAGACCCATTCCCAATGATAACGTCAGGCTGGATGGATGAAAAATGAATGGATATTGCTAATAAAAGAAATAACGATTAAAACCAGAGTTTTCTCGGGCCTTGGCACTCAACGCATGGCGAGTTAACCCGACTAATCTCGTGGTCGGCACCGAATGTGTTAATTAACAAATTAATTTATTAAAAAAATTTAAGAATCTAAATGCAAACATCTTCTTAACACATTCCCGGCCAATCACGTATATAATACGTTATTGGGAGCCAGCGCTTGACGGCCAATCATGTATACGTTTTTGACTAGTTTTTTCGATTTTTATATCCTATTCAATGTCACAGAGCTGTATTTTGCCTGGAAAAGGCATATTGGGACTCCGAAGGTGCAGTACCAGCCAAATCCTGGTAGTGGCGCCGTCTCAAGAATGCAGTAACCCCTGTTGCAGACCGGGTGCCACACTGAAAACACTCCGGGCGGACTTTTCTACTAACGCATTGAATAGCTCTCGGGACCCCCGACTCACCACGCTGTGATGAGTTATATCATGGGCCAAATGGACATACAATCTACCAGATGGCAATCAAATAATTGGAATATTCTTTTTGGAATCAGACCGGCCACAGGTAAGGACAATTGAACGTCAATTTCAGCTTGATCGTGCAAGGATTTCATAGCCATCCCCCTGATCAGCGTATGTTGTGGTAATAACGAATGCCGTTATTGGCAATCAATTCATCAGAAACGACCCCCCCCCCCCCTTTCATGCATTCATGATGGAACATAATACCGATCATATGCATTTGGATTTTTAACTCTAGCGTGTGTATGTATGGATGAAATGCCAATGGATTTAACGTTATTAGCACCGCGCCTTATAAATAGCATCACAGGAATTAGCCCTGATCATTCCGAAATAACACTCATATTCACCACGGTATAAAACGGGAACGTATATTGATGGGGAAAAAAAATCTTTTTTGCATCTTGAACGGAAGGTTCATACTGTCAAATGACCATGATATTGTATCCATAGCTATAATATAAAATATAGATTTAGCTCTACAAACAACATGATGCACAGTGAAAGTTTGTAATGGAAAGCTGGCATTCCAGCCACATTCCAATGGCCATGGTTAACTAGGGATGTCCCGATCCGATCACGATTTTCAGAAGATAGGGATCGAAAAAAAAAATCAGGATTAATTTTTTTTAACTTTTTTTTTAATTCAACAAACATGACCATGTTCACGTCTTAAACTCATACTGAGGCCTTAGTTTTGGTTTTAAATTGCATATCATTCATTTATTTATTGTCACAGAGCAGAAGAATTTTGCCAAAACAAACGCATTTCCTTTGATTTAATTATACATCAAATGATTTATGTCAAGGATGAGGGACATCCACTAGTTGCAGAACTTGCAGTCACCTGATTTTTACAGACGATGGCGCCATTGCTCTCATGAAGCAGCAGGTTGGAGGCGGAGTTTTTAGATTACTCCGGTTGCAATGCCTCGCTTGAATGAAGTAAACTTTTCACCTGGATAACGTCAACATTCAGGGTGAATGTAATGTGAGAAATTGGAATGGGAGATAAAACCATTTAAAAAAAGATTTAAAAAAAAAAAAAAAAAATTATTTATTTTTTTTATCAGGAAATATCGGTATCGGTAAATACTCAAAATCACATGATCGGGATCGGATCGGGAGCAACAAAATGTGATCGGGACATCCCTAGTGTTAACGGTTCGGGAACCCAACCGTAGTCGTAACCAAATGTACTATCCAGCTCATTATGTTTGAAAGAAACAAGATAATCAAAACCACTGAGCATGTTATGAAGGACAACACTACTCTGCCAAATGCAAACACACACAGCTGTCTTAACTTAAGTAGTGCTCATCATCACTGCCTTGGTGGAACCAGTAGAACTGACACCAGGAAGATCCAAAAACACAAGTCTAATTTAATATTACAGTTGATCAATGTGCTCTAGAGACATGTTTTTAATGTGTGCATGTGCATCCTGCCCGTGCCCTTTATTAGTGTTCCCGGTCGCATTAAGAATATTTGGTTCATATGCCAGCTAGATGATTATAAGTTTATTATGTAAAATAGAGGTAGCTATGGTTGAGGACCACAGCCCTAGACCGCTGAGACGTTGGACAGACAGAAGTGGTGGTGGTGGGCTCTGAAACCCAGAGAGAGAGAAAGGCTCTGCAGCACTTGGATAAACCACAATGACCCACAATGTAAAAGAATCAAATGAAATCAGGCAAGATGACTTTAATTGATTGTGGATGCTGAGCTTCCAAATAAGGAGCATCAAGAGATCTGCATGTTATCATCTGAAAGACATTACTAAAGTAGGACAGCTTTTTTAACATGCATCCATAGAAAGTACAGATAAACCATGAATAGTCATTGAACCACTGTTTGGGGACCGTTTGGGCACCATTAACGGTAACAATGACCAGCGGGGGCGCTCGAATACAGCTGGTGACAATGTGCCTGACGTGCCGGCTCTCTGTTCATTCAGGAAGAGCTCCGCCCTTGACAAAGGGAGAGAGGCAGAGAGAGAATGAGAGCGAAATGGACAAAATGTTGTGTTCTGACCACATGTTTTGGCTAGAATACATAGTATTATATTGTATGCCTCGTTTTATAAAATGTCCTTTGAGCGCAAGCGATTGATAACGGTCGACGTTGAAACGGCACAAGCTCTTATTTATTTATTTTTTAAGCGGGCCGCTTTTATTATGAAATTTGTATTATGAAACAGGAAACACTGCGACCATTGTCTTCAACTTAGCTCACTACGATCCAACCTATTGCGTGGCACCACAGAGAGACGTTTTAGTATCGGCGTCTGTGCTTTGCCTAAACGTTACAAACAAACTGGTCAGACTTCTACTTGACCTTACCCCTAGAACCCACCTCACCCCTGCCCACTTTGACAACCTAGGATGGCTTAGAGTAGACGACAGAGTACAGCAACTTGCAATGGGCCTGGTCTACAAGATACACTATACGATTAAGGTACCCATGTACATGTCAAAATACTTCCCAAAGGTCAGTGAATACCATGACCACAACACCAGAGGAAGCTCCACAAATCATGTTAAACCCAGGCCAGCGTAAATGTCCAAACCCCCCCTCCCCCACCTAATAGACAGTCTCCTCCCCACCGCATGTATATATTCTCTCCCCGCCGTATGTATATTTCTCTCCCACCTACCCACCCCCTCCAAATGTACAGTCTCCTCCCCGCCGTATGTATATTTCTCTCCCACCTACCCACCCCCTCCAAATGTAGTCTCCTCCCCACCGTATGTATATATTCTCTCCCCACCGTATGTATATTTCTCTCCCACCCACCCACCCCCTCCTAATGTACAGTCCCCTTCCCATCATATGTATATACTCTGTCAGGATCTATGGGTAACAGTACTGTATATTTGAATATCGTATATGTCACAAATGTAACTACTAAATACCTGTATGTCATACATGTCCCTATGCCATACATGTCATGTATGTTGTGTATGTCATAAATGTCACTATGAATTGAAAATGGGGGACCCTGATGTAAACAAGACAAACGTCTTTCTCTGGTCTCCAACCCCTTAACAATTGTGTGTATTGAGCTGTACTGTATTGTACCCATTCTGCAATCTGTTAAATAAAGTTCTCATTCATTCATTCTCGTCTCTCCCTCCATCCCAACAGGGGGGTAGAGTGACTATACTGTATATGTAGGTGTGACATTGGAATGCGGCGCAACCCCCCCCCCCCCCACACACACACCATTGAAATGCTAATTGTTGGCGCAGCAGCCATTAACCAGCAAAGGTCTAGATAGCCTTGGACTGATACGGAGGAAGACGCCACACACTTGCATTGTAGTTCACATGACACTGACTACTGAATCCCACGAGTGGGCCAGCAATGATTCCTTTATTAGCACCAGCTGTGTAATTGACAGACTGACAGATATGACGTCAGCATAAGAGCATTCAAGAGATGAATCGTTCACAACAGTTTAACACCCCCACTTGATCTTATTCTGACAAAACCTTTGACATACATTTACACTTTTTTTCCCTTTTCATTTTAACATTCAACACCAAAAATGAAATACACAAACTTTTCAATCATGACCTTTGTTACAGGTTTGGTTAGCATATCAGCTACCATTTTTGTTGTGGGACAGTATTCAATAATAATGTTTCCATCACTAACTGCAAATCGAACAAAATGATATTTGATGTCAACATGTTTACATCTTTACACAGGATTCTTTGATAGTGCAATTGCCCCTTGGTTGTCCTCAAAGATTGTCACTGGTGCATAATCATTTCCACTGTGAGATGGCCCTATACATAGCAGTATAAAGTATGTATAAATAATGTATAAAGTTATGTGTAATAAAGTGGAATGACATAGGAATATAGTATTGAACACTGTTGTGGAATATATTATCATGTCATTATAGACAGCTTGACTGGTTCACTCTGACCAGCTATGTAATGTGCTCAGATACTGGCAGACACTACTGTCCCTTTAATGTGGGGAGAGGATGACTTTTTACCTAATCTTTCAGCGTCAGGGGTCTGGGCTTTGGAGGGGCCCCCATCGCTTCCTGATTCTACTGCGCAGGCGCACCAACCGACCTGTAGGAGTCGCTGTCCACAATGCCCGATCCCCACCCATCAGTTTCCCTCCCCCTAATACTGCCAATGTGTATTAGTGCGGACGACCAGCTAAACTGAAAGCAATGTAGAGCGCTGGGTTCGAACAGGGAGGCGAACCTGTTCGAGCCTAGTCTCCAGTATTCGTGGTGAGCGCCTTGCCCACTGCACCATGTAGCCGCCCTTGAACATGTTGTCTGACTGTAAACTGAACTTTCATTGTGGCCACGGTGAAATAAACCTTTCTATTATTAATAATGACTCAGAATGATTAATGTAAACGGCTCATCGTTTTGTCCTTTAATATTTCCCATTACAACACACTAACTGAAATTAATTCAATACTTAGTGGAGAAGCCTTTGTTGGTAATGACAGCTCCAAGGATGCCTTCTGTATGATGTAACTAATCACCCGCAGTATTCAGGTGTGATTTTTGGTCCATCAGTATCCTTCTGACTCCCTGACCAGAAATGTTGCGAGGAGCACCCGTGCATGGCCGGTTGATGGGAGTGATGTTGCTTCCACTTATGGATAATGCCCCCAATGGTGCTTACTGGAAGATTCTGAAGTTGTGAAATATGTCTTTAGCCAATTCTATTTTCATGATTTGCAACAATCTGTTTGTGAAGGTCTTGAGGCGAGCCCTTTGCTTTTACCCATAAGTTGATGTTTCTTGTGTGGCACCTTGGTAACAAAAAAAATACATTTTATAGCCCATTAATATATTCTAACCCAGTTGACATTATTAGCACAGATAGGAGGTAGAGTTGCCTCCTAATTAGTTTTGGTTTGCAGCTAGTTCCTTGCCTTTCCTTGCTGTGGTCTACTGCTTTTTCTTAGTGTGTCCAATACTTTTTTCCTGTTTCATTCCACTTTATTACACATAACTTTATTTACATATGGACTTTAATGTTTAGATTTCTTGAGTTAATACAAACGTCTGGTAATAATAATAATAATAATTCATTTAATTTATATAGCGCTTCTCAATAACCCGAAGTCGCTGACAATAGTCGGGAGCAAGAGTACAAACAAAGAAACAAAAGCAAAGAAACAAAAACAAAGAAACAACAAAGAAACAAAACAAAAGGAACGTGAGACCATGGGGGGAACAGGGAAGACAGCATGATAGCACAAAAAAGACTGGAGACAGACATCAATCAGGTTGGAGGGGGGGGGGGGGGGGGGGGGTTAAAGGCAAGGGAGAAAAGGTGGGTTTTGAGGAGAGCTTTGAATTTCGCTTGAATACGCTCATTGGAAATACATTTACTGAACAATACTTATTTCCCCCATTGTACACTATAAGAAGTGCTTCTACTTTATTCACCTGCACTGCAGAGTATCACGTTAACAATCAAATGGCTAGCAAGCTCACCTGTGACATACAGTGCAAAATACAAGAGTACAATCTTAGTTGACTTTTATGAAAACAATACACAAGTTGGAACAGTTTGAACGTTTTATTAGTTAGTTTATTTACTGTCTTTCGAGTTTCAATGCATAATCCAGACATAGTTGCATTCCAGATCCACCCTGTTGTTGACATGTCCTTAATTCTTTGAAAACATAACGTTACTGAAATGAATAAGGAATGCAATGTTCGCTAGCTTACAAACGTATTTTCATTCAACTGTAGCCGAGTACTGAGGCGGAAGTGACAATTCTTCAAAGTAAAAGAAAACAGCTTTTTGCGCGACGGATAAATGCAATTTCACGGAGAGAACATGTCTGGTGGCCATATAATACTGTATTATAGCTTACTTGAATGAACAAGTCTCCCTCCCCACTTTACCGGCGTATTTTCAATTCACAATAAACAAGTCTCTCTCAGTCTCGCGCCGTCCCAACGTTGCTCGCCTGTTATCAACACAAAGGCACAGTGATGAATGAGGAAGTCAACAGACCGCCGCCCGTCGACTTTGCGCCTCCTGGCGGCATAAAACAGAACAGAAGCCTGGTTTCCTAATGAATTCTAATGACGTGACATCACCATGCGCCCGTCGCGGCAAAGTGTCCATGAAAACTAAAGGCTTCATCTGTAGAAAAAAAGGAAATGATGGTATTTCTAATGACAAGCCTTTTTAACCCTTTATCTGCCAGGGATTATTCTGATCTTAATCCACTGTCTGCCAGTACTGTAAGTCTATGGAGATGTTCCCCTTCTTTGCAGGGCTATAACTTTTTAAATTGTATTGCTAAATTGACATTACTATGGCCCATTCAACATCAAGTATCTATCATTTAGGATGTAGCAACGCTCTACTTTTTCATTCACATATTCATACTAAAATACGGTCTAAAGTATAAATATGTTTTTATCGTTTTCTGCAGCATTCTGCAGAACGCGAGTTATAGCTATAAATACATATATTACATCATCAAATGTAGTTTGATACCGATTGACATCATATTAAAACTTTCAATTGTACAAGGTCCTAAACGTCCTGCCTCATCATCTGCTGGTGACCGGAGGGGGGGGGGGGGTTTATAAGTCCGTGGCCGACGTTAAATCATTCATGTAGTATGGGCGATACATAGATCACAGCAGTTTATATGGATCATAATATTCAAAACACGCTGAAACTTACCGCATCTTCCTCTGACCGTTGGGTGGTCAGCGTGGAGCAGAAAGTTCGCGATTATGGGATGTTGATATATGCGATCCATTTCCAGGTTGTATAATAGTATATACGTCCAAATCATGTTGTTTATCGAGTTATTGGCAACGGATCACTGTCCAGTGTGTCGAGCTGGAGTCCCGCTAACGATAGCGAGTGCCCGGACCGAATATGGATGAACACCACTTCCGGCGCGTCACTTCCTGTTTGGGCGATCCGCCGATCGGCCACCAGATGGCGCTCTTGAACCGTTGGGAGAGTTGAGAGGAGATCAACAGGAGATCTCAAGTCTCCGTGGGTGAAATATGATTGCCATCACAGATTTTTGAAATATTGATCTCAAAGACGCCTTACGGCGTCATTGGCAGATTACGCATGGCGGAGAATGACGTGGTAACACGTCATTGGCGAATAAAGGGTTAACATTGCTTTTACTTGGCGATGCTGCTACATTTGATTATTTAAATTTATATCATATTTATTTGTATTAATTCTGACTTTTTGTTTGTGTTGCATTGTACTAGGCTATATTGGCAAGACAAATTAAGTCATTTATGACCTCAGTGCCAAAGTTACATACTAAATTATTAAGACAATCAAGGCCATTGTGTGAGTTAGTGGGTTAGTTTACCGCTATCGTGTTGGGGAGCCAGCGTCTGTTAGATCTGAAACCAACACGAGGAGACAAGGGGAATGCACATTGTCTTTTGTTGCAGACAAAAAGACAACTAAATCTCTTTAGAGGATGACAGCCCTAACAACAATAAAGCTTATTTGTATACCACTTTTAAAAATATTTTTTTAACCTTTATTTTACCAGGTAGTCACTTGAGATCAAAGATCTCTTTTTCGAGCAAGACCTGAAACTAACTCAGCAGCTCCCTACTGCAAACTAGGGATGCCCCAATCACGTTTTTTGCCATCGATACCGATCTTCTATGAGCCATATCGACCGATACAGTGCCGATACCGATCGTTTTGGGTTTTGTTATTGATTAAAAAAAATAATAATAATAATAATCTAACCCTAACTAACCTTACTGTCATGCACTTGGTCCTAATATACTAACCTACACACTGTAGCACCAACATTGTAACCAACATTGTTACTCAGCTGAGTTGTGCCCTTCCTGATGACTTGTCGTACAGAACTTGTAAGTCGCTTTGGATAAAAGAGTCCGCTAAATGACTAAATGTAAATTTGTTCAATTAATAAACTGTATGCCTCACTGTGTGGAAGAGACTGGGATCATTCTTTTGTGCAAGGCAACATCAGGCTTGACTTAAAACATTACTTTCCTAACTTAGTGAAACTAAATAGGGATGCACCGATATGAAAATTGGCCACCGATACCGATTGTTCAACTAACACAATCGGCCGATACCGATATTTGTGGCAAAATATAAGTATTTGTAATTTTTTTAATATATATTTTTTTTTTTATTTTATTTTTTTTTAATGAAACTACTGTATATTTGTATGTGTATGTTTGTATTTGTAGGCCTCTTTACTTACTTAAAAAAAGGAAACATCAAGAAATATGTTTATGGTATTAATTCCACCATGCCATGTAGCACTATCCCTCTCCCAGTATCGTCTGGCGGCCTGCAGATGGATACTATTCTCTCAACCAGAGCTCTCAAACCAATGCAATATAACCATTTTGATTGACAGTCGATTCGGCCAATTACGTCACACCGCTAGCACCCACCTCCTGCTGTTCTTACCACCAATCAGCAAGCGTTTATTCATTTTCTACTTCCGGGCATGCCGCCATTGATCTGCTTGCGAGAACCACAACAAGCCGACCAGCGCTCCAGAGTCCACAGGATGACCAAACGAGACACAATGATTTTACTGCAACAAATGTTATAATAAAACAAAGCCTTTCTATACATTTGTCTGGTTGAAAACTTTATTAACAGATTGCAGAATGGGTAGTTGGGTACGGAATGAGCAACGGAATGGAACTGAGCTATGAACGGAGTAATGCCTTGCTTACTTGCTATCTTCGGGTAAATAATATGCTGATGTTATTGAACGTGTAACACTAACTATATAACGTTAATGCCACAAAACGAATGTTTGTGTCATTTTAACACTTTGGCTGCCGGGAACCGTCTTTAGACGTCTTTGCTGGCCATGCTAAAGTTGCCGGAGGACGCGTTACGTCGTCCTTATATCAATATTTCAAAAATCTGCGATCGGATTCATATGTCCCCTCCGCTGGCCTGAGATCCACCAGGAGGACCCACTGAGCTCTCTGGCGGTTCAGGAGCGCCATCTGGTGGCCGATCGGCGCAATCGCCAAACAGGATGTGGCATAGAGGTTGTGCTAGACGTCCGTAGTACTTCCGGGCGCTCGCTATAGGTCATGGGACTCTGGCTCGTCACGCTACACGGTGATCGATTGGCAATAACTCGATAAACAACATGATTTGGACGTATATACCATTATACAAGCTGGAGATGGACCGGGTAAAAATATATCCCATAATGATAAGATTTCTACTCTACGATGATCGCCCAACGGCGCGCGGAGACTGGGGTGAGTTTCAGCGTGTAACGTTACCGTCTTCGATACTAACTGCTATTATCAACATTTGACCCACATTAGATGATTGGTATAACGCTGCCCACGGAATTATAAACGCCCCCTCGCCCATCCGGTCAACATCAGATGACGTGTAGTAACTTCTAGAAGTACGTCTAGTTGGAATTTTTTATATCGCGCTGATTGCCATCAAACTGTATTTCATCAATATAATGCATTTGGGGCTATATATCACGTTCTGGAGAAAGCTGCAGAAAGAGATGAAAACATACTTATACATTAGACCATACTTTACTATGAATATGTGAATGAAAATTTTTTACGTTGCTACACAATGAACAATACATATAGGACTTTGAATGGGCCCTAATAATGGCAATGTAGCAATAGAATTTAAAAAGTTATAGCCCTGCAAAGAAGGGGACTTTCTCCATAGACAAATAGCGCTGGCAATCTATGGTATATCATGAATTTAACCTTAGGCAGCAGATACTTTCTTAAATGCCATCTTCGCGAGAGACGGGTGTTGACGGGGAGCTGTGATGGGTTCGCTTGGTTGTGTTATTAATAGCATTGAACAGCTAACCGAAAGCTAGCGTTAACTAACGTTAAAGGTTTAGCCATAACGTTACCTTGGCTAAAGTTGGGGCTATTCATAATCCAGCAATAATGGCTGCAGACCTGCAAGCAAAGTACAGCAAGTTGGCAAAGGAGTATTCCAACGTAAATCACATTTTCACCAGTAACGTTAGTCTTCCACCTCCCGGTAGCTCATGCTAGCTAACCTAGCTCATGTTAGCGTCGTCACTGAGCGACCACCTCGCGTACACAATTAATGACATGTTGCGGACAGCCATATCGGTGACAATGTTTAGCTTTTAGTGCCAAATGATAAGAGTCTGAAGCAGAGTCTCAAAAGAGAATGTTGAATATTTAGTAGTAACTTTGATGCACTAGCTTGTGTGTGTGTGTGGGGGACTGGGGGCAGACGCGACTGAAATTTATCGGCTACTGCCATCGGCACATTCGAGCTTATCGGCCGATAGGCCGATTGCAGTCAACAAGGCACTTATCGGCCGATACCGATACCCGACCGATACATCGGTGCACCCCTAAAACTAAATGTAACAAATTAACACAGATATAAATGTACTGAATTGTTATTTCTTATTTTATTTCTTATTATATTAGAAATAAAATTATAATTTTTTTTAATCGATCGGGGCATCCCTACTGCAAACTAAGCACTATGTTGAATGGGAAGATATTTGCATAGCAGAAGTTACAGCTAGCACTGCAGTTTAGGCCAGTGGGAGCCGGGGAGCAGCATGTTTGTTGTGACGACAGTTGTGTCGGCTTTTAACTTACTGCTCTAGTTGTGTGTGTGTGTGCGTGCGTGTGTGTGCGTGTGCGTGTGTGTGCGTGTACAGTGCTGTGGCCAATCATGTAATCCAGATAAAAAATTCGGATGTGCACTGGACTTTTAATAACTATTTAGCTGTAATAAATGGAGCATTTTCTCCACTTTGACATCAAAGCCCTGGTTGAGGAAGGATTTGTCCATATTGAATGATAATGTTAAGCCAAGAATGTCTATTGTCTATTGAATTATGGCTCTTAAGTAAATATTTAAGATCAAATTAGTTAGTAAACATATAACTATTGCAATACTTTGATCTTCCTTTAATGACTTTAAATAGCTTACCTAAACCACAGAATTGTCCAAAGGAACTACTGTAGAGAAGGAACATCCCTTTCACAGTGACCATAGTGACCGACCAGCGACCACCCCAGGACATTCCTCTTTTCTCCCTGGAAATTCTACTGCCCTCAGCCAACATCAACAGGGAGAGCCGAGTGTACCGCTTAATGACAGTTATGGCTGAAGGGCTTCCCTCGCAGCTTGTCTAAGCTTTGTCAGACTTATTTAGTAGAGTTCTACTAGGATTTCACTAACAATATTACATATCTATGTAAACGCAGTGTAAACAAGCGCTCATAAAATCCCATCTGCCCAAATACTACCTTGGCAGTTAGCACAGTATACAGTTTTAGCACCATCACCTTCACATTCTGTGCTAGACATCTGTACAGAACACTTCCTTATTTCACAATAAGCTGCAGGTTAGTTTCTGAACATATGGCGAATCTTGATCACAACTTTGAACAATAAATTCACAAATGAACCTAGCAGCAGCCAGATAACATAAGATATTCCTTTATTGATCCCCTTGGGGAAATTCAGGTGTCATAGCAACATGGGGGAGGGGAGGTACAGGTACAGTATGGGCAGGGTAATAGTACAAAGACATAAATATAGGCAATAAAATGTTACCCAAAAAGAGAAAAATAAACAGTGTAAACTATAAAATTAACTCTGAATACGGTATGCGAGTGTTGAGTCACTGATACGCTATATGTTGAGTCAAGAGAGAGACTTGTTGACGGAGTGTGAAGCAAGCCGTACCTGTTTTGGTAGAGCATCATGTGTGATGAAGGAAACCTTGAAGTTGGTGCAGATCAACTTCCCCCACAGGTCGTCCTGGCTGCTGTCGGCACTGATGCACTTCCTCACAAAGTTCACCTCATTGACCACAATCTCCCCTGGTGACAAGAAACGGGAAGAAATAAAACGTCAGGGGAATAAAGAACCAACCCAGCAGCAGTTTCAATAGACGGGTAAAGAACCAACCCAGCAACAGTTTCAATAGACGGGTAAAGAACCAACCCAGCAACAGTTTCAATAGACGGGTAAAGAACCAACCCAGCAACAGTTTCAATAGACGGGTAAAGAACCAACCCAGCAGCAGTTTCAATAGACGGGTAAAGAACCAACCCAGCAGCAGTTTCAATAGACGGGTAAAGAACCAACCCAGCAACAGTTTCAATAGACGGGTAAAGAACCAACCCAGCAGCATTTTTTTTTATCCACTTTTTCTCCCATTTTCTATTTGTCTCCCATCCCAATTTTGTATCGTCCAATTCTACCCTCCCCTGTCTCGAACGCTGTTGGCCACGCCTCCCACAAGCCGGCTGCAATGTGGACTAAGCTTTACATCACGTGTCCCCTCCGGTACTCGAGGAAGCAGCAGTCGCATCTTTTCACCTGCACAGCGCGATCTCTCAGCGTCGGGGGTCTGCGTTTGGAGGGCACGCCGCCCCCGTCGCTTCCTGATTCTGCTGTGCAGGCGCGCCAACCGACCTGTAGGAGTCGCTGTCCACAACGTCCGATCCCCACCCATCAGCTTCCCACCCCCTAATACTGCCAATTGTGTTAGTTTGAACGACCAGCCAAGCTGATAGCAATGCGGAGAGCTGGGCTCGAACCCAGTGTCTCCTGCATTGGTGGCAAGCGCCTTGCCCACTGCACCACCTAGCCGCCACCCAGCAGCAGTTTCAATAGACGGGTAAAGAACCAACCAGCAGCCATTTCAATAGAAGGGTAAAGAACCAACCAGCAGCCGTTTCAATAGACGGGTAAAGAACCAACCCAGCAGCCGTTTCAATAGAAGGGTAAAGAACCAACCCAGCAGCCGTTTCAATAGAAGGGTAAAGAACCAACCCAGCAGCCGTTTCAATAGAAGGGTAAAGAACCAACCCAGCAGCAGTTTCAATAGACGGGTAGAAGTAAAGAACCAACCAGCAGCAGTTTCAATAGAAGGGTAAAGAACCAACCCAGCAGCAGTTTCAATAGACGGGTAGAAGTAAAGAACCAACCAGCAGCAGTTTCAATAGACGGGTAAAGAACCAACCCAGCAGCCGTTTCAATAGACGGGTAAAGAACCAACCCAGCAGCAGTTTCAATAGAAGGGTAAAGAACCAACCAGCAGCAGTTTCAATAGACGGGTAAAGAACCAACCAGCAGCCGTTTCAATAGAAGGGTAAAGAACCAACCCAGCAGCAGTTTCAATAGACGGGTAGAAGTAAAGAACCAACCCAGCAGCAGTTTCAATAGACGGGTAAAGAACCAACCCAGCAGCAGTTTCAATAGACGGGTAAAGAACCAACCCAGCAGCAGTTTCAATAGACGGGTAAAGAACCAACCCAGCAGCAGTTTCAATAGACGGGTAAAGAACCAACCCAGCAGCAGTTTCAATAGACGGGTAAAGAACCAACCCAGCAGCAGTTTCAATAGACGGGTAAAGAACCAACCCAGCAGCAGTTTCAATAGACGGGTAAAGAACCAACCCAGCAGCAGTTTCAATAGAAGGGTAAAGAACCAACCCAGCAGCAGTTTCAATAGAAGGGTAGAGGTAGTAAAAGGAAGTAAGATGGCTGCATATTTATCTTTTTATTTAACCTTTATTTAACCAGGCAGGTCAATTAAGAACAAATGATTATTTACAACGACGGCCTGGCGAGAGGACAAAAGGCCCTCTCGAAGGGTAACAGGGAAAGGGTACAACATTTTATTAAATAATATAGAAAAGAGTGTTTCCCCTACCATTGCCTTGAAGGCGCGGCCCGCCCCGCAAACGGGACCCCCCGCCCCTCCTGAAAGCTTAAATTCTAATAAATTTCTTTTTTTAAAGAAATATTTGAATATATATATATTTTTTAAAGCTTGCTTTAATCCCAGTAACGTTAGCGAGCTAGCTAAATTATACATAAATCTGTTTTCATATTCACTACAAATTTAAAACGGTGGCACGGCACGGTCTACAGAGACGCAGAAAAAAAACGACCAAATCCATTCCGAGACAGCGGAGCGCAGTGCAAGTCACTGACTAGCGTCGCGCGTAACGAGTCTCTCTCTCTCTCCTTCAAACCAAATGTTACACTATAAAAACTAACTGGATAGTTGACTTAATGATATTCTAAAATCATTAAGTCTGCTTAACTCATTCAGCGCCAGGGATTAGCCTGGTCACGTTCTAGCTATGCCACGCTTTAACACATTCATGGCCAACCACGTATATATACACGTGATAAGCTTGTTTTAGCTTTTATTACATTTTAATAACCTACTCAATGTCACAGAGCGGCACTGCAGATATACCCTACTCTTGGGATTTGGAAAAGTGCATTACCGGCCAGATCCTGGTAGTGGCGCTGTCTCGAGAATGGAGTACTCCTTGTTTTCAGACCGGATGTTATTTGTTTTTCATTCTGGCCTACTTTTTCTATTAGCCTAAACTATGCCTTCATCAGATCGCATGGAATACTTTTTGCGACGCCGAATTCAGTATGCAGTAAAGGAATATAGCATCAGCCAATGGACATATCGATCTACCAGATGGCGATCAATAACTGGGAAATCCTTTTTGGGATCCAAACGGCCACAGGTAAGAGCTATTTGACGTAAATTACAGCTCGATCGGGCCTTGCTGATAGCCAAGCCTCTCATCAGTGTATGAGGCTTCAATAACGAATGCCGTTATTGGTAATCAATAATCAGAAACAACTCCCCCCCCCCTTTCATGCTTCATGGTGGAACATGATATCGATCATATGCATTTAGATTTTTATCTCTAGCTTGTGTATGGCCGAAATGCCAATCAATTTAACGTTATTAGCTTAGCGCCCTGTAACTTGTTTTGCAGGAATTAGCCTAGACCAATCCGATATAACGTTCATATTCACGACGCTATAAAATGGGAACGTATTGATGAAAAAAATATTTCTTTATGGCATATTGAAGGGAAGGTTTATAGTGTCAATTGACAATGACAATAGACACAGCAATCATTTAAAATATAGATTTAGCTCTACAAACAACCTCACGCATAGTTAAACCTTGTTATGAGAAGCTGGCCTTATAGAGTGGGGCCCGTCTAATCCCAGTGGCCGTCAATGTGTTAAAGATAGGAGTGCGTCACCTTGTTTGTAGAGCTATATCTATATTCTATATTATAGCTATGGAGACAATACTATTGTAATTTGACAGCGACTTTCTTCCGTCAAATATGCAAAAAAGAGAACAAAATGTCATGCATACGTTTGCGCGTTATCCCGTGGTGAATATAAGTATAGTTTAGGAGTGATCCGGGATAATTCATGAAAAGCTGGTTTATAGGCCGCTACGTGTATTCTACTATAAGCGTTGGCGTTTCTTGCATGGACACGCTATTTCCAAATCAAATGTATATATTAGGTATTATGTTTCATCATGAATGCATGAAAGGGGGGGGGGGGGTCGTTTTTTTATGCTTTGATGGCCAGTAACGGCATTCGTGTTGAACACTACAGACGCTGATCAGCTGGATGGATATGAAAACATTGTTGGATCAAGCTGAAATTGATGTCAGATAGTCCTTACCTTTGGTCGGGGGTATTCCAAAAAGAATATTCCAATTGTCCGATAGCGATTTCCAGTATTGGTGTCCATCTGGTCCCGGACATAATTTGGCACAAATTATGGATCGAGTTTCGAAGTGGTCGGATGAAGCGATTTACTCGGCTCAGTCTAAATTTTGCACCCGGAGGGATTTAAACGTAACACACGGTCTGGAACAGGGTTTACTGCACTCTCGATACTGCCGCCTAGCCGGATCTGGCCGGTACAGCAACCTCTGGGTCCCAGTATGCCTTTTAACGGCAACATACAGGTCCGTGACATTGAATAGAATATTAAAATCGAAAAAAAGATAAACTGACCAAATAACGAGTTTACTCGTAAGTAAACTTGTTGTTGGCGCAGAAAGTGTTAATGGAAAGACCAGATGAGGTTAAAGGAGTTTAATAGTATTTACTGAGGATGGCCAGATAATGTTGATATTCAATTTTTTTTTAATTTTTTTTTTATTATTATACAGAGAGAAGCTTCAGCAAATACAAAACTCTGCTGACTGACAAAAGAGAATCCCTCACTGAGGAAAACACAAAGGCCTAACCATCATGTATCACAATCACAATGGTGATGTCAGCCAGAGATGGGGAGAAGCATGAACCTTTAAAGGTCCCCTATCTTATAAATTGCCTTTTCCAGTGTTTAGCATCGTTTTCTAGCAATGTGGGGTTGTACCAACACTGTCTATGTCTCAAATTCTCATTTTTGCGCATTCCTCCAGTTCAAATGAGACAAGGTCCCCCAGTGAACTAAGCCATTCTGAATTTAGCGTACCTGTGACGTGTAAGGATTCTGATCTGCATACCTCAGCTCCTTCTGTGGTTGTAGCCACCGCCAACAATCAACAATTCGCTCAACAACGGAGCGAGTGGAAATAATGCGAAAGCGGTTTCCCCGTCACTGACACTTCCTCAAAAGAGAGAAAAAGATAGAGAGAGGGAAAGAGAGGCTCTCATGCGGTGCGACTTGTCTCGGAGCATTTACACACACTCGCGACTGCGTGTGTGTGTGGGGGGAAACACATGCACGCTCTCGGAGCGATCTCTCTCTCTCTCCCTCTCTATATCTGTCTGTCTCTCCCCCTCTCTCTCCTTCGCGTATCAGCACTCGCGTCACGTCAACCTGTTGCGAAATATCAGCGCATGCTCCCACGCGTATTCCGATCCGTGCAATAATATTCACGGGGTATATATTGTCATTTGAAACAAGCTACCAATGCATTGTCCCGTGGGATTATGCCCCCTGCGGCAAAATTAATTAATCCCTCTATCTATCTCTCTCCCCCCAAAGTTATCTGCCAGTGCAGACTGTGGGTGACTGTCACTCAAAGCGCATTGCGAGTATGGGCGGAGCCCAGCCAAAAACAACTTGGAATCTGGACAATTCGCTCAACAACAGAGCGAGTGGAAATACTGACACTTCCTCAAACGGGTTGACGTGCGTGACTGCGCGGGTGCCGACAGAGACAGCAGAGAACGAGCGAGAGAGAGAGAGATAGATAGATAGAGAGGGAGAGAGAGAGATAGATAGAGAGGGAGAGCGAGAGAGAGAGAGAGAGGAGAGAGAGAGACACGGAGCATCCCGACTGCCTGTGTGTTTCCCCGAGAGAAACTCCTGCCGCGCGCGCTTCTCTCGGGGCAACACACGCAGTCGGGAGCACTCGACTGTCAAAATATCATTGCCCGCGCCCGTATTCCGATCCATGCAATAATATTCACAGGGGTATATATTGTCATTTGAAACAAGTTACCAATGCATTGTCCCTTGGGATTATGCCCCCACCCCTGCGGCAAAATTAATTAGTACCCCCCTCAATCTATCGATATCTCTCTCTGTCTGCCAGTGCAGACTGTGGGTGACTGTCACTCAAAGCGCTTATGGGCAGAGCCCAGCCCAAAAAAGCTTGAAATCTTGAAGTGGAAAAATGCTGCTTTAGAGTACTTGATTAGAAATACCAAACAATGAATTTTTTTGAAAAAAAACTTTACAGATGTGTTCCATAGACTCACAGGAATTGTGTAAAGTTGCCCAAATGGTGAAAGGAATAGCAAGACATGTCCCCTTTAAACAAATTATTATTTTGTATTATTTAAAAGGGGAACCATCTTATAAATAGCCTTTTCCAGTGTTTAGCATTGTTTTCTAGCAATGTGGGGTTGTACCAACACTGTCTATGTCTCAAATTCTCATTTTTGTGCATTCCTCCAGTTCAGATGAGACAAGGTCCCCCAGTGAACTAAGCCATTCTGAATTTAGCGTACCTGTGACGTGTAAGGATTCTGATCTGCATACCTCAGCTCCTTCTGTGGTTGTAGCCACCGCCAACAATCAACAATTCGCTCAACAACAGAGCGAGTGGAAATAATGCGAAAGCGGTTTCCCCGTCACTGACACTTCCTCAAAAGAGAGAAAAAGAGAGAGAGACAGATAGAGAGAGGGAGAGAGAGGCTCTCATGCGGTGCGACTTGTCTCGGAGCATTTACACACACTCGCGACTGCGTGTGTGTGTGTGGGGAAACACATGCACACTCACGGAGCGATCTCTCTCTCTCTCTCTCCCTCTCTATATCCGTCTGTCTCTCCCTCTCTCTCCTTCTCGTATCAGCACCCCCCTGAAAAGAATCCTAGGGGAAACACTGGAGACTGTCAGGTCCAGAGACCGGCTAATGATCCGGCAGGCAACAAATCCGTCACAGTTTGCAGCTTGTTAAGTCAATAATAGGGAGGATAATTCAATATCAAACACCATGGAAGAAAATGTATGGATCAAAAGTGTGATGTATGTGGCTGTTGGTGTGTTACGACCTCACCATTCCTATTCCTGCCCTCTAGGGGGAGGGCGAGCACTTCTTAAGGTGACAGCTCAGCCCGCTTCCGGGTTCGTTGTTATGGCAATAAAGATAGCTACAGCCATGGTCTGTAGTCCCTGTAAACAGCGTATCCAGTGTGATTAATATGCTACCATTGTACGGGGTCACATATATAATAAATGGCGACGAGTACGGTTCATCCAGTGACGGCACTGGTTGAAAAGAATCCACGCTAACGTTTGTTTGATGACGGAACGAGTGGAAGAGGAATCTACACTGACGCCGGTTAGCGAAGGGGCTAACGTCGGCGGATCTGCTGCGGGACAATCACACAGAGGGATGGCTGGTATCATCGGGCATATCGTGGCTTTTGATGAATCGACGGAGCAGTGGCCGACTTATGTGGAACGGTTTGAACATTTTGTGGCTGCAAATGACATTTCCGATGAGAAGAGGCTTCCGGTGTTTTTGAGTCTAATAGGGGCAACAACATACGGGTTACTGCGCAGTTTGATTGCTCCGGATAAACCGGGGGATATAACTTATACTGTGCGAGCATTGCAAAGCCATTTTTCTCCCAAGCCCATTGTGATTGCGGAAAGATTCCGTTTCCATAAAAGACATCAATCGGAGGGGGAGACAATAGCCCAGTATATTGCGGATTTGAAGAAGCTGTCGGAGCACTGCGAGTTTGGCACGTACCTGTCAGACGCGTTACGGGGGACCGGTTCGTGTGTGGTCTCCTCAGCGAGTCCATACAGAAGAGACTATTGACCGAGAATGCTCTAACCTATCACAGAGTGGTGGAAATAGCCGTTGCTATGGAAACGGTGGCGAGGGAGGCACAACAGCTCAGCAGCTCTGTAAAAGTGAATGCGATGTCTCTCTCATCTACACCTGGGAGAAAATGCACCCGGTGTGGGAGGACAAATCATGTGGAGAGTGGCTGTTTCTTCAAGGACCAGGCCTGTCACCGTTGCGGTAAGAAAGGCCATATTGCACGTACATGCAGAGAGAGCAAGCAGGAAAATAAAGCAGCAAGTGACACAAGATGGGAGCAAAGAGACAGAGGGGGGATTAACACAAGATGGGAGCAAAGAGACAGAGGGGGAGAAAGGTCAAAAAGGCGGATAAATAAGATGAACACCAGGGGGATGCAGAGTGATACAGGGTCTGATTCAGATGGGGAATTAGCCCTGCACAGGGTGGATGCAGCAGGTGATGTGTCTCAGCAGGGCAGTTCAGCCTCATCAGTGATTTGGGTTAGGCCAAAAGTGGAGGGGCAAATGATTGACATGGAGCTTGACACGGGGGCAGCCGTTTCACTTATATCAGAGAAAATGTATAGTGAAAAGTTCAGTCATATTCGCCTGCGCCACACCCACATTCTGCTGAAAACATATACAGGTGAAGTGATCGCACCAGTGGGGGTGATAAAGGTGAAGGTTCAAATGAACAGAGACCAAGCACGGCTCCCACTATATGTGGTGAAAGGCGATGCACCCCCCTTGTTCGGCCGTGAGTGGCTGAGAAGAGTGAGACTGGACTGGAGAGCCATAAAAACAGTTAGATCTGGACAACGCATGCAGGGGAACACGCTGGAAGCAGTGTTAAAGGGGCATGCCAATGTATTTAAGGACGAACTGGGGACATTGAAGGGCTTTGAAGTAGCTCTGACACTCAAGCCCGAACATCAGCCGAAGTTCTGTCAGGCCCGGGTGGTTCCCTATGCACTTAGGCCAAAGGTGGACGCTGAGCTAGAGCGCCTGCAACTGCTAAATGTAATTTCGCCTGTGCAGTTCAGTGAATGGGCGACTCCCATTGTGCCTATCATTAAGAAGAATGACAGTGTGCGCATCTGCGGGGATTTTAAAGTGACGGTGAACCCGGCCCTCTGTGCTGAACATTATCCAATACCCCGGATAGAGGATATGTTTGATTCGCTAGCGGGGGAGGCAGCGGTTCAGCAAGCTGGATCTGGCTCATGCATACTTGCAGGTGCCGGTGCAGGAGAGTTCACGCAAATATCTCACCATCACAACGCACAAGGGGATGTTCTGCTATAACCGACTGCCTTTCGGCATAACGTCAGCGCCCTCTATCTTTCAGCGTATTATGGATCAAGTCCTCCAGGGGCTTCCCAATGTGCACTGCTTTTTGGATGACATATTGGTAACTGGGTGTAATGATGCAGAGCACCTGAAGAATCTGGAGGGGGTGCTGGGTCGATTGGAGAAGTTTGGTCTCAGGGCGCAGCGAGGGAAATGTGAGTTTTTCAAGGACTCACTGGAATACCTGGGACATTATATTGACGCCACGGGCCTTCATAAATCCCCAGAAAAGCTCAGGGCGATTGCTGAGGCCCCAGCCCCGACAAATGTGGGCCAGCTGCGCTCCTTCCTGGGATTAATTAATTATTATGGTCGGTTTGTTCAGGACATGGCAACGACACTCAGCCCCCTTCACGCGTTACTACATAAGGGGACACCATGGAAATGGTCACAGGAGTGTGGGAAGGCTTTCTGCTCAGCTAAGGATCAACTGCTCTCGGAGAGGGTGTTGACACATTACAATCCCCAACTGCCAATCATACTGGCGTGTGACGCCTCGCCCTATGGCGTGGGCGCGGTGATTTCGCATGTGATGCCGGGAGGTCAAGAGAGGCCCATAGCGTTTGCCTCCAGGACATTGAGTAAAGCGGAGCAAAATTATGCTCAGATTGAGAGGGAGGCCCTGGGGATCATATTTGGCGTGCGCAAGTTCCACGCCTATCTGTACGGGCGCCATTTTACCCTACTCACAGACCACAGGCCCCTACAATATTGAGCCCCAGTAAAGCTATCCCATCGATGGCGGCTGCTAGACTGCAGCGATGGGCCCTAATATTAGCTGCTCACAACTACACGATTCAGTACAGGGGGTTGGCGGACCATGGCAATGCGGACGGCCTCTCACGCCTGCCACTGCCGGTTGAGCATAAGGACAAACCAGGTTCAGTGGATACGGTACTGATACATCACCTTGAATCGCTGCCAGTATGCAGCACTGACATTCGTAAGGAAACGAGGTATGATCCAGTGCTCGCTCAGGTGATGGACATGTGTTTGTCAGGACACTTCCCTGTGGCGCAAGGGCAGGACAGTGCACTGACTCCCTATTACACAAGAAAAGATGAACTCTCAGTGGTACAGGGGTGTTTGTTGTGGGGAAATCGGGTGATTGTGCCTCCAAAATTGAGACCCCAATTACTACAGGAGCTGCATGCAGGCCACCCGGGAGTAGTTAAAATGAAAGGTGTGGCTCGTAGTTACATCTGGTGGCCGGGGATTGACGCTCAAATAGAACAACAGGCCAGAGTGTGTCAGTCGTGTCAGCGCAACCAGAAATCTCCCGGTCTCTCCCCACTTCACTCCTGGCCGTGGCCAGGCACTCCGTGGCAGAGGATACATGTGGACTTTGCAGGGCCCTTTGAGGGTCATATGTTTATGGTGGTGGTGGATGCTCACTCCAAGTGGCCAGAAGTGAAGCTGATGGGCTCCACCACAACCGCTAAGACTATTCAAGTACTGCGGTGGTTGTTTAGTCGCCATGGATTGCCAGAAGTTCTGGTGAGCGACAATGGGCCGCAGTTTACTTCATATGAGTTTGCGTCTTTCCTCAAGGGAAATGGAGTTGCGCTCTGCTCCTTTTCACCCGGCCACGAACGGTCAAGCGGAGCGCTTTGTACAGACATTAAAACGCTCATTGAAAGCGTCCCGAGGAGCGACGACAGTGCAGCACAGACTGGATTCGTTTCTGCTCAGCTACAGAAATGCTCCCCACACCACGACTAATGAGTCTCCGGCGGTGCTTTTCCTTCGCCGCCGACTCCGCTCCCGCCTTGACCTTCTCAAACCCAGTGTGGCAGCGGTGGTGGATCAAGCTCAGACAGTCCAGCAGGATCGCAGAGCCCAGTTCGCCAGAGACAAGGACTTTGCATCGGGAGACCCGGTGCTGGTCCGTGATTATAGACGGGGGGAGGATAAGTGGAAGCCAGGGGTGGTGGTCTCCCAGGAGGGGCCAGTGTCCTACACAGTCGGGGTAGGCTCGGGGCATTGGAAACGCCACACAGAACAGATGCGGGCCTGTGACCCGATGCTACTCACTTCAGGGGAGCCTATACCACCAGCCCCATTGGCACGAACTACGACAGTCCTTATGCCAGATCCAGTGACCGTTTCCCCAGCGGGCGGACAGGAGTCCTCCCTAACCGGTCCCTCAGTCACGCACACTGAGGCAGCTGACTTAGAGCCAACCAGAACATCTACAGAGACTAGTAGGAGGTACCCGGTGAGGGTAACTAGGCCTCCTGATCGTCTCACATATTGAGCGGGACGTTCTGACAGTCTCAGTTGGACTATGGGGGTTATTGCACTATTGTTTTTTGGTGTTATATTAGGAGGGGTCATTCAGGGGCACTTTATCACTATATTAGGTACTGGGTTTGGAAGTGGGGACAGCGATACGATTAAGTGGGGAGGAGTGTGATGTATGTGGCTGTTGGTGTGTTACGACCTCACCATTCCTATTCCTGCCCTCTAGGGGGAGGGCGAGCACTTCTTAAGGTGACAGCTCAGCCCGCTTCCGGGTTCGTTGTTATGGCAATAAAGATAGCTACAGCCATGGTCTGTAGTCCCTGTAAACAGCGTATCCAGTGTGATTAATATGCTACCATTGTACGGGGTCACATATATAATAAAAAGCAGCCTTCCTGATGCATTGTGGCAGTGTTTCCCATTAATTACCTAGACTGTGGCGGTCCCGCCACAGTTGTATAATGAACCAAAAAAATAAGTAATTAAAAAAATACAAAAATTTAAATTAAAAAAATTGTATCAGTAGTATTGGCAGTGGTAGTAGTCGTAATAGTAATCCAGTATATTTTCTGTATTTTCTAAAAAATAAACCAGTTCAACACAGGTAACCACTTTTGCTTAATTTCTTTGATGGCTCAAATGTATGAGCCTCTAGTCCAGTGGTTCCTAAACCTCTCCTCGAGGCACCCCAGCCAGGGAACAAAATAACCACACGCCAAGCGCCATTGGCCTGTAGATTTAACGTCTGGCGACTAAAAATAATAGGTCTGCCCGCCATCTCAGGCCTGTACACTGCGACGAGATCGTCGCAAATTGCCCCCTAATTTGGCCGGTGCGAATGAAAAATTATATCTACTCGCAAGCTTGCGAATAGTGATTTCACCCCTTCATTCGCATTTCACTACACTAACATTAGCCTACAACCAGGGCTGTACAGGCGACATAATGTTGCGGTTGTAATTTCATTAGACAGACCAGCGCGGATATTTAATAACATGCAATTTAATTGACACGAGCAATGGGCTAACGTTAGCTGGTGGTCCCGAGTGAAGCAGGGACGGCGGAGCTATAGGCTAACGTTAGCTGGTGGTCCCGAGTGAAGCAGGGACGGTGGAAAAGTGAGGAAAGGGGGTGGGTTATATTGACAAGTGACAACGCTTGACAACAGAAGTTTAAACATAACTTCATATTTATTAGTTATTCGTTTCTGTATATCATCCACTTTCCATCTCCGTGTTAGACTCTTCCTGTTTACATTCGAGTGTGACGTCATCACCTACAGCAGCTTAGACCAGGGGTTCCCAAACTTTTCAGGCCGGGGCCCAGAAAATAAGGCGTCAGAGAGCCGCGGCCCAATGCACATCGTCTGGTTTTTTTTTTTTTTTTTTTTGACAGGCGACCGATTTTTTAAGCCAAATATCACTTCAATCCTATTAAGTTAGTTCAAGTTAGTTATTCATTTATATGTGCTATTTATGAGAGGGCTAACTTGTTGCAAAATAATAATGATAATAATAATAGCCTCATTAAAATACTATTGTTGCTTCGCTTCGGTTGTTTTCAGCGTTTTATGTGCATAATCTGTTATTTAGTTTGAAATGTTCGTTGAAATAAGTAGATTTTTCGTTTTTGTTTATTTATTAAGTTAATATAAAACCATATAGTCACATTTTAGAATACAATAGAATAGAATTTTAGAATACAACTAGAAAAACTGTCCTGGCCTGCTTCTAAGTTCAGTGGCCTGACAAAAAAAATTAAATAAAAAAATAAAAAAAATAAAAAATAAAAGATTTTTTTTTTTTTTTTTTTTTTTTTTTTTTTTTAATCATCTCGCGGCCCATCCGTGGCTGCTCGCGGCCCACCTTTGGGTCGCGACCCCGACTTTGGGAACCACTGGCTTAGACGATCAAAACGCGAACCTAGAACAAAACCCGGGGGGGGGGGGGGGGGCTGGCTCTCTTGTGCGTTCTCGCCCCCTCTCTCTCTCTCGCTCTCTCTCTACATTCAATGATTTAAAGTAGCCAAACGTTACAGACAGTATAAATACTAACTGGATAGTTGATGATAAACATTTAATTTCATTATCTGAAATATTCTAAAATCATTAAGTCTGCTATAAGCCATTATCCCTTTGTGTGTAATTATTATTTTCTCACAGTAGTATATATATATATATATATATATATATATATATATATATATATATATATATATATATATATGTGTGTGTGTGTGTGTTTGGCTAAAGTGGATAGAAAACACAGTACTGTGCAAAAAAAGGGCACCCAAGAGTTTTTATATAAATAGTCTTAGATGTAAATACATTTTTTTATTAGTGTGTCAGTAGACTACTCTTAGTACATTTTCATTAAATTATTTTTTAAAGCATCTTCATGGTTTAATAATGCAAACATATGTTGCAGGGACTTATTATAATCATCATATTGGCGTGACTGTATGCATCAAAGGGTTAAATCAAGCATTTTAAGTGCTTTAGGAAATGTCAAAATATTGCGATATATATTGTGTATCGTGATATGGCCAAAAAATATCGCAATATCATTTAGAGGCCATATCGCCCAGCCCTACTATAATGGTAAAATAGTTATTTAAAATGTGCCCCTAAAAATATTCTTTGCCCCTAAATTTCTCATTTAGGGGCAAGTGTGCCCCTAGTGAAAAAGCTTAGCGTACAGCCCTGCATCTGGCGTGTAGTTCATATCGATACTCTTATTTTGAAAATCCTGTGCGGGTCTCATTTCCGCCCCAAGCGCAGCTCCAGTCATAATATCTGGGCTCCGGCAGCTAGCAACGCTCAGGCTCATATGATACTCTTATTTTGAAAACCCTGTAGCAACTCCGCAAGTCATTATATCCGGCTAGTCCGTGTTTCTGAAAGCAGAGTAGCGTTAACACAGCAGTGCCTACAGACTAGTGATGTGACGATTCATCGATGCATTCATATAATTTCCTCTCATCCACTTCTGTCAGCAGTGCACTGTGACTGCACACAGCAGATACTATTGCTTCGCTACTACAGAAGGCGAGAGCTGCGTCACAGTTATCAACAACAAACAGTGGAAGTCGAGGAGGAGACATGAATAGAATTGATCAACATGGCTAACGCCAGTTAGCTGTTCAGCTAACGCTAAACTACAGTGTCTACCTAACTAACTAACGTGACTCTGCAACACCAGTTCAATTAGTGAGGAGGGGGGGGTATATTGAAGACGCTTGACAACCGGTTCAAAGATAACTTCACATTTATTGGCAATTCGTTTCCTTATATCGCTTCCTCCAGGGTTCCAACTTGTGTTGACAAAATGCAACCCTGCTCAGCTACGGAGAATCAGCGCTCTCTCTCTAGACTAGAAAGGTGCGCTCAGTAGAGCACAGATGTCCGCCAGGGCGGCAGCCACACATGTCTTCTCTCTCTATCTATCTATCTATCTATCTATCTACCTCTCTCTCTGTTCAATGATTTAAAGTGGCCAAACGTTACAATATAAATACTAATTGGATTTTTGGCTGGTAAAAAATCTGCCCGGCTGGTAGTTTTTTAAATCTACCAGCCAAATGGCTGGTAAGTCAAAAAGTTAAAGGGGAACTATCTTATAAATGGCCTTTTTGAGTGTTTAGCATTGTTTCCTAGCTATGTGAACTTATATTAATATGATCTATGTCTCAAAATTCTCATATTGGCGCATTCTTCCAATTCTCCTCTCACAATATTCACCCTCACTGAACTGAGTCATTTGAAAATGTGCCCTATATGTGATGTCATAAAGACACCGCTGCATGTTAATGTTCAGGCGGGGCCGACGCTGCGCAGTGGTTTAGGAGCCCAGGCTCAAAACAGCTCGAGATCTTGAGGTAGAAAAATGCTGTTTTTGAGGACTTGATTAGAAATACAAAACAATGAATAAAAAAAATATATATATTACAGAGGTGTTCCATAGACTCACAGGAATTGTGTAAAAGTGCCCAAATAGTGAAAGAAATAGTAAAATAGTTCCCCTTTAAGTTTGTTCCCTGACCCCAGCCGTTCCATGTATTTGTTAAATTCCACCACCAGCACACCTGATTCAACTAATAAAGGGCTAGTTAAGTTGAATCAGGTGTGCTGGTGGTGGAATTTAACAAATACATTGAAAGGCTGGGGTGCTTCGAGGAGAGGATTGGGAAGCACTAGTCTAGTCGATTTTGTGTTTTGAGTACAACGTTCATCATAGATCTAGCCTCTTTATTTTGCTCTCAAAGTGCACCAGATTGATGCATTTAACTTTAAAGTGTAAAAAAAAAAATGTACGGGGGGCATGCCCCCGGACCCCCCTAGAGAGGCCGAGGTTCACCCACCACAGTCTCACAAATTCCTGTGGGAAACACTGATTGTGGTAATAATCTCCTTTGGTACTAAGATCAACGGCTACCATAGGATTTGTTTTTGTTCCATGTGTGGACAGCGCAACGTGGACAACCATGCGTGGACAATAGGGATGGGTACCTTTCACATTTGAACCGATACCGGTACCGGTACCTGTGAATCGATACCGGTACCCAACGGTACCTTTTTTCGGTACTTTAAAAAAAAAAAAAAAAAAAATTTTTTTTACTTTATTCTTTTCATGTCAACGTTCACACGCACAATATATGCTTACCTAGGATTTGACTTGATTCAACAACAAAGCAGTCGGAGCAATGACAAGCCGAAAACTGTCGAAATTTAATTTACCTACCTCAGTCGTAAAAAAAAATCCAAACTTCAAATAACTACACTTTCGACAGTTTTCGGCTTGTCATTGCTCCGACTGCTTTGTTGTTGAATCAAGTCAAATCCTAGGTAAGCATATATTGTGCGTGTGAACGTTGACATGAAAAGAATAAAGTAAAAAAAAAAAAAAAAAAGTAAAAAAAAAAAAATTAATAATTTTTTTATTTTTTTTTCGTTTTCTCACTTGATTCGATACTCGGTAGTACCGACGTGTTTCGGTTCGGTACCTCAAAAGTACCGAATTCGGTACCCATCCCTAGTGGACAACGTGAGAAAGTTGGAATGTCCGACACGCCTGCTGCTGAAATATCAGGTCAAACGTTGTCTTTTTGATTTCCATGCAATGAACAAGTACCATCACCAATAAAGAGTTAAGTAGAGGACAACGCCATTGTCCCCGTGGGCACCGTGCTACAGTCCGTTGTCCCCGTGGGCACCGTGCTACAGTCCATTGTCCCCGTGGGCACCGTGCTACAGTGTCGTTGTCCCCGTGGGCACCGTGCTACAGTCCGTTGTCCCCGTGGGCACCGTGCTACAGTCCATTGTCCCCGTGGGCACCGTGCTACAGTCCATTGTCCCCGTGGGCACCGTGCTACAGTCCATTGTCCCCGTGGGCACCGTGCTACAGTCCGTGGGCACCGTGGGCACCGTGCTACAGTCCGTGGGCACCGTGCTACAGTCCATTGCTTCATATAAAAAAAACATCATAAAAACTTCAGAAGCGTTTAACGCGACGCTAGACAGTCGCTTCACAGAAAAACTACTTTAAAAACATAAAAGGGACATTTGACATTGACGACATGACAGCTTCAACAATCTGGAAGAACTAAAGTGTGAAAGTGCTTGTATATTCATTGATTGCACATTGCTCTATTGCACTAAGATTTAGCAGCTTGATGTCTGGAATAAGCAATAGCTTGAAGCCGTTTGATTTGCACTTTGGGACACAGAGTCTTCTCCATGGTGGCAGAGGTTTGTATTCAGAGAAGAGGATGTTGAGGGTTGATGAGTGATGACTGCCTGCTCTGTAGGGGTGTAAAGGTACACGCATCCGTACCCAACCGGTTCAGTGTACCGTACCGTACAGCTGTGTACCGAACTAATACAACGGTATGTTAACTACTAACGACCGCCCACCGGGGGCAGTTTTTTTTCACAATCTAATATAATTATTATTCATTAAAAAAAATCTACAAGTCAATTATTAATTTCAATATAGAATATTCGTTGACAGCCCTACAAGTACAATTAGTTACTGCACACTACATCACCCCTGAGCGGAACATGGAAAGCCAAACTTTACCCCACTGTACCGAAAACCCGTACCGAACCTCGACTTAAAAACCGAGGTACGTACATAACCGTGGTTTTTGTGTACCGTTACACCCCTACTGCTCTGTATGGGCTCATATTGTCTAGGAATGCCCGGTAGAACATCAGCATGATCTGGCTGCGTACTGCCTCAATCTTTGCTGTAGTCTTCTGCACAGGAGTCAGTAGCATGAGCAAGGTATTCTGAGATGTACAGGAAAATCGTGTTTCCGGGGGGGAAACAATCAATTCTAGCTAGTGGAGCTTGCAATGAAATGACCCATGATAATGACTATAATGAGGAGACAGAGCACTGTGGTGGTTTTGAATGTTGAAATCCATAACACTAAAGTGGTGGCAACAAATAATCTACTTGCTACAAAACACAATTATTCAGAGAAAATTATTAAATGTGATGTGATTTTATGTTGAGTAAAACTATAATGTATGTGACTTTCAAAGATGTTTAAAAGTAATCAGCACCTCTGCTAAAAGGCTAGGAACCACACAGTGAGTGGTTGCTATGGTAACTAAGGATTGTGGCAGGTGTCACATGCCTTAGAGGAAGAATTCTCCTTTTTGACCAGATTATCCATTCTGTGTTGTCAGCAATTTACCAGCGACTTCCTCGTTATCAAGTCGTGGCAGAGTGAACAGACTTCTCTTTAGACAGACGTTGGCTGAACTCCAGTCTGGGCGTTGCAGTTTAAATGCTCGAGCAGAGGTTGTAAATGACGCCTCAGGCAATTCACCGCCACAAATGCTAATGGTATTGCGAAAATTTTAATATTAGCCCCCCCCCCCCCCTTCTCTTTGAATATCTTGATGCAGCACAATGGGGGCGATAGTGGCTCGGGAGGTAGAGCAGTAGTCTGGTAATCCGGAGGTTGCCGGTTCGATTCCCGCTCCTCCCGGGCAGTGTGTTGAAGTGTCCTTGAGCAAGACACTTAACTAGGGATGCACCGATATGAAAGTTTGCCGCCGATAATGATACCGATCGTTCAACTAACACAATCGGCCGATACCGATATTTGTGGCAAACAAAATAATTAAATAAAAATGTATAATTTATTTAATTTTTTTATAATATATATATATATATATTTTTTTATGAAACGACTGTATATTTGTATGTCTCTAAATGTTTTGATGAATTGAAAATGGAGGACGCTTATGTAAAAAAGCCGAAAGTCTTTTTCTGGTCTTCATCCTCCAGTCCACTGTTGTTGTATTTAAGCATTATACAACGGCATGCAAATATCTCGATTCTGATTGGCTGAAACAGTCAATTTACACGTATGTATCTGTCACAATTCCACGCTCTTGGTCCCAGGACCCGCCCACAACCGAATCACTATCACTCCACGTGCGAGTTTAAAAAATCTTTACAAATGGATATGTTGATAGCGTCATAACGACTAAATAATAACCGATTCTGTCACGGCGAATGTCTTAGTCTCTTACACAATGTTGGATTGTGTAATCTATGGGTCATGAGTCATTGTGGAACAAAAGAAAAATCGCGTATTGATTGATTGATTATTTGCAATTTAAAAAAAATAAATCTTCCTTGCCCCTGACTGCAGAGCTCACTCTCTCACACTGTCTGGCACACCCACACACACACACACACACACACACTCCTGTCTGCAACGGCGGAGGAGAGTCAGACTGAGAGACATAGAAGCAGCTGAGTGCTGCGCTGTTTTAAGTGAGCATGGCCTATTGAATTGATTGATTTTATTACTGTACACCTGGTTTCCAACTGGTTAAGTTTAGGCCCTCTAAAGTAGGTTTAAAAAAATAAATAAAGAAAACTTTTTAATTTGTTTTACCTACTTTCTATAGAAGCATCTAAGAATGAAGTTCTATAGAAAGTAGGTCTGCATCCCCTTAACAATTGTGTGTATTGAGCCGTACTGTATTGTACCCATTCTGCATCTGGTAATAACATTTTCAATCAATCAATCAATCAATCAATCATTCCAATAACAACCGCTAACTTCATAATTAAAAACTAAAGAAAAGTTGGATTTGGTTGGATGTAAGGCTGCGTTTACACCTTAGTTTCGTTTTCAGATGAGTTTCGCTTTTCCAGGTCGCAACGTAGCGGTAGCCGAGTGAGACATACGTTTTGCAACCTGAGTACAGTGATGTAGTACACTGCCAAAGCAGTAGGTGGCAGTAGGTGGCGAACATGAAGGCAATTTTCAACCAATCAGAACTTGAATGTGCCAATACACTTCCTGCAAAGAAAATGTCAACAAGGCGCCGCCATCTTTAAATGCCTATTTACCCAATGCAGCACTTATTTTTCAGCAAAGTGTAATAAAAGTGCAATAAACAAAACGGATACATTCACTGTGTGTTCTGCCTCTCATTTGTTGATGAAACAAAACTAACATCAACACAAGTGACCACCAAGAGCGGATAGTTTAGTCTCAAAAAGGATCGGCAATGTTGTTGGATGAATGTGGCAGTTGTATAAAAGCATTACACCACTTGCAGTCGTAATTTGTGAAAAATAAACCATGCCTAGGGGGGGTCTAACGACCACCCCTAGGCATGGTTTATTTTTCACAAACCACTCCTGCGCGTGGTGTAATGCTTAATTACAACCGCCACATTCATCCAACCTTATTGCTATACAATAAACACACATTATTCGAAGATTTATTGAAAAAACCATCCGCCACAAAAAGTAGTTCCCACAACAACAAAAAAGAGAAGTTGCCTCCATGTGGAAGCAGCTCGGAAGTGCATCCAACTGTTCTCAGTAAGACATCCAGCAACATCCAGCAAACTAACACATCCAACTGTCTCTCAACTAAGACATCCAACGAACTAACACATCCAACTGTCTTTCACCTAGACATCCAACGAACTAACACATCCAACTGTTTTCAACTAAGACATCCAACCAACTAACACATTCAACGTTTCTTTAGTTTTTAACCTACTTTCTATAGAACTTCATTCTTAGATGCTTCTATAGAAAGTAGGTAAAACAAATAAAAAAAAGTGTTCGCCCTATTTTTTTTATTTATTTTTTTAAACCTACTTTCTATAGAAGCAGCTGGGAGGTGCGCTGTTTTAAGTGAGCATGGCCTATTGAATTGATTGATTGATTGATTGATTGCTAATTTTATTACTGTCCGCCTTGTTTCCAACTGGTTAAGTTTAGGCCCTCTTTCAAAGTTGGTTTGGAAGGAGTTTGGAACCAGGGCTGGTGGTCTATCGCCCTGCTCTAAAGACAAACTCTAACCTTAACCAACTTCGAAAGAGGGCCTAAACTTAACCAGTTGGAAACCAGGCGGACAGTAATAAAATTAGCAATCAATCAATCAATCAATTCAATAGGCCATGCTCACTTAAAACAGCGCAGCACCCAGCTGCTTCTGTCTCTCAGTCTGACTCTCCTCCGCCGTTGCAGACAGGAGTGTGTGTGTGTGTGTGCCAGACAGTGTGAGAGAGTGAGCTCTGCAGTCAGGGGCAAGGAAGGGGAAGAAAGAAAAGAGAAATTTAAAAAGAAATTGCAAATTAATCAATCAATCCGCATGGTTTTTATTTTGTTCCACAATGACTCATGACCCATCAATTACATCATCCAACATTGTTTAAAGAACTAAGACATTCGCCGTGACAGAATCTGTTTATATTTAGTCGTTATGACGCTATAAACATATCCATTTGTTAAAGATTATTGTCCGCCATCTTGTTTTTTCCTAAAGATCCCACGGAGGAGTGATTGTAATTCGGTTGTGGGCGGGTCCTGGGACCAGGAGTGTGGAATTGTGAAGAATACATACGTGTAAATTGACTGTTGGCCAATCAGAATCGAGAAATTTGCATGCCGTTGTATAATGAGCTGTACTGTATTGTACCCATTCTGCAATCTGTTAACCCTTTAATCGCCAATGATGTGTTAAGACGTCATTCCTCGCCATGCGTAATCTGCCAATGACGTTTTACAGCGTCTTTGAGATCAATATTTCAAAAATCTGTCATGGTAATCATATTTCACCGACGGATCCTTGACGGGTGCTGGGGATCTCCACTCAACTCTCCAACGGTTCAATATCGACACCTGGTGGCCGATCGCCAAACAGGAAGTGGGTAAGTGGAACCGGAAGTGCTTGGTGTCCCCCCTATTCCGTCCGTTACTCGCGATCGCTCCCGGGACTCCATCTTGACACACTGGATAATCGATCGGTTGCCATAACTCAATATCAAAAACAACGTTATTTGGACGTACATATTATTATACAACCGGAAATGGTTCATCTAGATCAACATCCCATAATAGCGAACTTTTTGCTCCACGCTGATCACCCAACGGTAAGAGGAAGCTGCGGTGAGTTTCAGCGTTTTTGATTATTATTATCCATACAAACTGCTATGATCAATATATCACCCATACTACATGATTCATTTAACGTCGGTCATTGCATTATAAACGACCCCCCCCCCCCCTCCGGTCAACATGAGATGATGAGTCATGACGTTTAGGACCTTGTACAATTGAATTTTTTTATCTGACGTCAATCGCTAGCAAACTGCATTTGATGATGTAATATATGCATAAATGGCTATAACTCACGTTCTATGAATTACTGCAGAAAACGATAAAAACATATTTATACTCTGGACGGTATTTTAGTATGAATGTGTGAATGAAAAAGTAAAACGTTCCTACACCCTGAACAATAGCTAATCGATGTTGAATGGGCCATAGTAATGTCAATTTAGCAATACAATTTAAAAAGTTATAGCCCTGCAAAGTAGGTGAACATCTCCATAGACAAATAGAGCTGGCAGGGAATGGTTTAGGATGGATATAAGCGTGGCAGAGAAAGGGTTAATAAAGTTTTCAATCAATCAATCAGACAAATGTATAGAAAAGCTTTTATTATAACCATATAACAAAATTATATTATTGTTTAATTATTTTTGTTTTATTGTTTTTTATTGTTTTTATTTTATAATGCTCATGAGTCATGATTATTGCTGAAGTCTGAGTCATACAATACTCACTGGCTTTCATAACCTAACAGACTAACTTGTCTTTCTCAAGACTTGCTTATGAGTTTTAATAAGAGAGCACTATCTCTCTCAACCAAAGCAACCAAAAAGGTACACCTGTGTCTGTTTAGCACCTGGTACACCAGAACACCTGTGTCTGTTTAGCACCTGGTACACCGTCCAGAACACCTGTGTCTGTTTAGTAGGGCTGTCTTAAATACTTCGAAGCTTCGTTCGATGGCACAAGCTTCGAACATAAAAAAAAAAAAAAAAAAAATTTCAATTTGTGTGTGTGTGTGTGCATGGGGCCATTGGGTGGGGCCGGGGGACAAATACACTGGAGGAAAGTAACCCAGCTCAGCACTGCCCAAATTATATCATCACTATTGCCTGTTTGAAGGATATCATCCTCAAACACATATACACCTACATGCCTTGTAGAATTCACCACATAAGAAAGAAAGATACTGGGATGAATAAACAAAATAGGAAATAAAATGTAGAAATGCATGCAATACATAAATAAATATGAATCTCCATATATGAAATAGAACATTTAGATAAGGTGCTACCGAGATGTTTTGGTGAGTTCTTTGTTTTTTTGTGGAAGTAGCCCTTCTTAAAAATGCATGAACATTCACTGATAATTGGTCTGTAGTGGAGTCTACAAGGTCTACATTGCCGGACCATGTAGAATCCGGACCTTGTAGACTGACATAATTCTGTGCATAGTTTAGTCTACACAGGCCATATTTCAAATAATCAAAATCTTACTTCATTCATCTTAAACATTCTTGATTTGGGGGATTGGTAGTTCCCATGAAATCTGAAGTTGTTCAAACGACAACAGCGATCCACCTTGAATTAAATCACACAGCCGAGTGAAACCTTGTTGGCTGCGTCACAGTCACGAAAGGGGCTACTTAATTAATGAATCCAATCCACTTTATTCATAGAGCACATTTAAAAACAACAAAGTTTACCAAAGTGCTGTACAAGTCCCACAACATAAGATAAAAAATTAAATAAATTAACAAAATTAAATGTTTCTTTTTTTTTCTTGAAGCTTCGAATTAAAATCGAAGCTCGGCCCCGAAGCTTCGATTGCCAAAAAAATCTTTGAAGGTCAGCCCTACTGTTTAGCACCTGGTACACCAGAACACCTGTGTCTGTTTAGCACCTGGTACACCAGAACACCTGTGTCTGTTTAGCACCTGGTACACCAGAACACCTGTGTCTGTTTAGCACCTGGTACATCAGAACACCCGTGTCTGTTTAGCACCTGGTACAGCGGGTCTGTTTAGCACCTGGTACACCAGAACACCTGTGTCTGTTTAGCACCTGGTACACCGGGTCTGTTTAGCACCTGGTACACCAGAACACCTGCGTCTGTTTAGCACCTGGTACACCAGAATACCTGCGTCTGTTTAGCACCTGGTACACCAGAACACCTGTGTCTGTTTAGCACCTGGTACAGCGGGTCTGTTTAGCACCTGGTACACCTGGTACACCCGTGTCTGTTTAGCACCTGGTACACCAGAACACCTGCGTCTGTTTAGCACCTGGTACACCAGAACACCTGCGTCTGTTTAGCACCTGGTACACCTGTGTCTGTTTAGCACCTGGTACACCAGAACACCTGTGTCTGTTTAGCACCTGGTACACCGGGTCTGTTTAGCACCTGGTACACCAGAACAACTGCGTCTGTTTAGCACCTGGTACACCAGAACACCTGCGTCTGTTTAGCACCTGGTACACCAGAACACCTGTGTCTGTTTAGCACCTGGTACAGCGGGTCTGTTTAGCACCTGGTACACCTGTGTCTGTTTAGCACCTGGTACACCAGAACACCTGCGTCTGTTTAGCACCTGGTACACCAGAACACCTGCGTCTGTTTAGCACCTGGTACACCTGTGTCTGTTTAGCACCTGGTACACCAGAACACCTGCGTCTGTTTAGCACCTGGTACACCAGAACACCTGCGTCTGTTTAGCACCTGGTACACCGGGTCTGTTTAGCACCTGGTACACCAGAACACCTGCGTCTGTTTAGCACCTGGTACACCAGAACACCTGCGTCTGTTTAGCACCTGGTACACCAGAACAAAACTTTCTACTCCTTAATGCAGATAAAACTGAGATGTTAATTGTTGGCCCCCCAAACCACAGAGGCCTGTTTCAGGACATCTCCCTCAACTTTGATACCCGTCATGTATCCCAGAGCTCCACCATAAAAAACCTCTGAGTCATTTTTGATTCCTCCCTCTCATTTAATGCACATATAAAAAATGTCAACAAAATTGCATTCTTCCATCTTCGTAATATCGCAAAAAATCGCCCCATTTTAACTCTGGCTGATGCTGAAACCCTGATTCATGCTTTTGTCTCATCACGTCTGGACTACTGTAATGCACTTTTTTCAGGCCTACCTAATTCAAGCATCAAAAATCTTCAACTCGTGCAAAATGCGGCTGCACGGATACTAACTAGAACTAGAAAATTTGATCACATCACACCAGTTTTGTCCGCCCTACACTGGCTTCCTATCCAAGCCCGATCTGACTTTAAAGTGCTACTCCTCACCTAAAAATTTTTAAATGGGCTTGCACCGCTCTATCTATCCGATCCCATCTCCCGATACTCGCCCACTTGTGCTCTGCGCTCACAAAATGCGGGGCTTCTATCGATCCCTAGGGTTAAAAAGAAATCCGCTGGCCACAGAGCCTTTGTCTACCGCGCTCCCTACCTGTGGAACAAATTACCTGCCGTCATCAGGTGCGCCTGCTCTGTCGAAGCTTTTAAATCCCTGCTTAAGACTCATCTTTTCTCTCTCTCCTTCAACCTACCCTGATCTCACCTGGTCGGGGACTGACCTTTAGATTAATCTGTCTAGTTTAGTTAGGGTACAGGGTACTACATGGTACCACTGGGTAGTTTACTACAGGGTAGTTTAGTTAGGGTACAGGGTGCTGCATGGTACTACAGGTTACTGCATGGTACTACATGGCACTACAGGGTACTACATGGCACTACAGGGTACTACATGTCTGCTCTTTTGCAGCACCACAAACATGGGAACTCTCCAACTCTTCCCCCCTCCCCCCCTTCCCTCCCCCCTTCCCTCCCCCCCTCCCTCCCCCATCTCTCTGAGTGCCCGTCTCCTGGCGCTGACTAAGGTGATGGATGCCTCGGGGTCTTGGCCAAGATTGTAGTGACTGCTCTACATGCACCTCCGAGGCCTTGGATCAGTTATTTACCGTCGTCTGTCCGTGGTCCTGTCAACTGATTAACAGTATTAACAGACTGTTAACAGATTAACAGTCAACACGGTTTCATTGCTGGGTTAAGTACTTCTATTCTATTCACATAATATGCTTACTTCATATATCTACTCCATTCACATATATGCTTACCACTTGTATCTATTGCTATGTCCGCCCACTACAATCACATGAGCTGTCTAACGCCTGTCCCGTCTCCCTGTCCCCCTATGACTTGCTGTCCTGGAGTGCTGACCGGAGTGTCGGACATCCCGTGATGAAGGCCGGGAGGTTGCGACCCCCTCTGCGTGCCCCCCTGTCTCCGGAGGTCTTGTAGTGGTGACCGGAGTGCCGGACGTCCCGCGATGATGTCGGGGAGTTCGCGACCCTCTCTGCGCCGCCCCCTATCTCCCTGTCTCCGGCTGTCCCTGAGCAATGACCGGAGTGTTGAATGTCCCGTGACTAAGACGGGGAGGACGTGACCCTCTTTGCGCCGCCCCTGTGCCTCAAATAGATCCGCTATCAGCTCTATCTTTAATCTTTCAAAATGTTCAGTTGCTATCGCTATTAGGGATGCACGATAATTATCGGGCCGATAATTATCGGGCCGATATCAGCAATTATGACGTCATCCCGATAAACTCGATAACGTTATTGATAGCTCCGATAACATAATAAATTTTTTGGTTAAAAGAAATCCGGTGTGGGTGGATTTGGATGAAGGGCGCTTGTTTTTATTATAGCCTCCTCCCGTTTTGCCAGTACTGTGGCAAAACTGATAGCGTGTGGTTTAGGAACAGGGAGTTTTTCACAAATCCAGCGCTCCCCTTCTTGGCTGTGACGTAGTCACGTTACATTCGGAGACAGACAGTCGATCTGCCAATTACGTCCCTCCGCTTGCACCCACCTCTTCTTCTTACCACCAATCAGAAGCTCTCGTTCGTTTATTTACCTCCGGATTGTCGGCCATTATTCTACTCGGAGCTATAACGTTAGCTGCTCCCCGCCAGCCACATTGACAAGTACCAGCGCTTATACATTACTGGCAAATGTCTTGTTGCACTTGTTGGCAACGAGCGTTGTCAGCATCGACTTTAGTAAAAATAGACCCAGACTTTTTTTGAGGAATTTAAACGTCGCAAACTAATCTTGTTGGCCGTTTTCTATCTCTCCTCCCTGGGTCTCTCTCTGCCTGCGCGAGCCGTGCTCTTACACACACTCACACACACACACACACACATACACACACACACACACACACACACACACACACACACACACGGGTGCTGTCGAGAGCAGAGCTGTGTGTGTGTGTGAGTGAGTAAGTGTGTGTAAGAGCACAGCCGGCTGGCTCGCGTAGGCAGAGAGAGACCCAGGGAGGAGAGATAGAAAACGGCCAACAAGATTAGTTTGCGACGTTTAAATTCCTCAAAAAAAAAAACTCCATAATTTCTCGAGTACCGATAGCAGTACCGATGACGTCGGAGCTTATAAATACTAAAAAAAAAAATATATATATATATATATACACATTTAAAAAAAAATTATAATACAATAAATATCGGTTATCGATATCGGTTATCGGCTTGAGGAGCATAAAGATATCGGTATCGGTGTCAAAAAAATCAATATTGTGCATCCCTAATCGCTATTAGCTTTATCTTTAATCTTTCAAAATGTTCAGTTGCTATTGCATGCACTCATCTGTGTTTCACTACACACATGAGTGCATGCTTACCAACTGTCCGTCTGCAACACTACTATCACCAACATCTAAAGGCGCTCCCATAGTCCAGCAGACTGTACACAGAGCAGACTCCGCGGATGTCCGCGCGGACTCTTGAGCTTTGATCTCAGCGGACAGCAGACCCACAGGTGCGACGCTCCTATTTTCTGAGGCGCGGACATCCGCGCCGCTGACTTGGTGTCACACGAACTGCATTAAATGTGACACTGCTCGAGCGATTGGTGGCGCGAGGAGAGAGATGAGCCCGTGAAGCTCTCTCTCGCTCTCCCTCTCTCTCTCTCTCTCTGTGTTTTAATCTCTCTCTCTCTCTCTGTTTTAATCTCTCTCTCTCTCTCTCTCTCTCTCTCTCGCTCTCTCTCTCTCTCTCTCTCGCTCTCTCTCTCTCTCTCTCTCTCTCTCGCTGATAATGTTCCATCTGATCTGCCAGTACAGTAGAACAGACAGAATTGTGGGAAATGTAGTAAAACTGGTGCGAGAAATGTAGGAAATAGACCGCGGACGTCCGCTGAGTTCTGCTCGACTATGAAAGCTCAAAGAGCCGCGCGGACATCCGCGGAGTCTGCTCTGTGTACAGTCTGCTGGACTATGGGAGCGCCTTAAGAAGGGAGATCCCCCCTTGAATGGCCCTTCTAAGGTTTCTCTCCTCCACACTGCCTGTGGAGCTTTTTTCCCTATTGTTAGGTTTTAGTGAGTTTTTCCTTACCATCGCGTGGGGTATGTCTGGGAGTGCTTGCATTCTTACATTTTTTATTTTTTTTGCATTCATCTAAAAATGTTTGGACCTTATGGTGTTCTTGTTCTGTTCTTGACTTAGTTATGTTTTCTTCTTGACTTGTTTAAAGACCTGTACGGCCCATGGGGACATTAACGTGTGTTGTCGGGCCTTATAAATAAATTTGATTTGATTTGATAGAACACCTGCGTCTGTTTAGCACCTGGTACACCAGAACACCTGCATCTGTTTAGCACCTGGTACACTTGTGTCTGTTTAGCACCTGGTACACCCGTGTCTGTTTAGCACCTGGTACACCCGTGTCTGTTTAGCACCTGGTACACCCGTGTCTGTTTAGCACCTGGTACACCAGAACACCGGGTCTGTTTAGCACCTGGTACACCAGAACACCGGGTCTGTTTAGCACCTGGTACACCAGAACACCGGGTCTGTTTAGCACCTGGTACACCAGAACACCCGTGTCTGTTTAGCACCTGGTACACCAGAACACCCGTGTCTGTTTAGCACCTGGTACACCAGAACACCCGTGTCTGTTTAGCACCTGGTACACCAGAACACCCGTGTCTGTTTAGCACCTGGTACACCAGGTTACACTTCTGGCAGACAATGGAGTGGGTCGACAATACACCAAGAAGAGGCTAGGGATGCACCGATCCGATATTGGTATCGGTATCTGCCGCCAATCAGTAAAATAGCTGGATCGAGTATCGGTAAAAAAAATAATATATGTATATATATATATATATATGGGTATTTTTTTTTTATAATAAATAAAATAATAAATAACCATTCAGTACATTTATAGCTATGTGTTAATTTGTTACATTTAGTTTCACTAAGTTAGGAAAATAATGTTTTAAGTCAAGTCTGTTGCCTTGCACAAAAGAATGATCCCAGTCTCTTCCACACAGTGACAGTGAGGCATACAGTTTATTAATTGAATGAAGTTTATTTTCTGTCTTTGTTTACAACAAATCAAAAACACACTTGTGATCCTTTACAATTCTTAAAAACAAAATACATCCAAATGTGTAAGATATAAAATTATACAATTAAAGGTAGTACATCGAGCCTATTATTACACCATGTAAAATTTAAAAAAATGGATCAAGCCATCTCAGATTTGTGCTGGCATGGATGTGGGGAGGTAGGAACACTCATCCACATGTTGTGGCATTGCCCCACAGTGAAGAGTTTTTGGCACAAGGTCATTTTAAGACTATCCTCTATTCTCAATGTTAAAATACCCTTATGTCCAAGAGTCTGCCTCCTGGGCATATAGGGGTAGTTGGTTGGTATACAATCAGCACTTACGCAACGCATCATTACACTAGCTGACTAGCACATACGGTATGTCAGTTAAGCGTACAATCATGATGAACTGGAAGATCCAAAAGCCAAATTGTTTCTGCATGGACACCTGGATGAGGGATTTCATGGATCTATTGTCAATGGAACGAGCAGCTTCAACACTCGCTGAACATGACCATGGAGAGGACGGTCCCTGGATCTATATAAGGACATATTTGGAGAATAGTTATGACTGAAAGTAGAAGTGTTTGATCTGCACCCCCCCCCATTTTGTTAGTGTGTTTTGTCTGTATTGTACTGTTTGTGAGTTTTGTTTTGTCTGTATTGTATGCAAGTTTATTTTTATTGTACTGTTTCTGAGTTTAGTTTTGTCTGTATTGTACTGCATTTATGTTTAGCTGTTTTGTGTTTCAAACTATTAATAAAAAATATATATATATATTTTAATTAAAACATTTTTTATTTTTATTTTTTAAACATGGATTAAATATATAAATATATATATTTATTTATTTTTACTTTTTTGTATAAAAGAAATTGGACAGTGGGTATCGGATCGGTATTGGTATTGGCCGATACCCAAACCAAGGTATCGGTATCGGGACTGAAAAAGTCGGATCGGTGCATCCCTACAAGAGGCTACTCTGATAACTGTGCAGATACTTTATGGGACAACAAAAAGGTCTAGATGCAAGACAGACTACCTGTCGTCCCAACAACATTTACACGTAGTGGACTGGACGCTTTTATCCAAATCGACTTACAAGTTACAAGTCAGCATGAAGGGTACAACTCTGGCAGCTAAGGGCAAGTAAAATTGTTCGTCAAACAGTGTCGAACTTGAGTGCTATGGTCTTGTGTGCATAGTAGTATAGACATATTAGCATAGTAGGTAGTAGTATAGGCATGGTAGATTCCTTAGTAGCAAAGTGCATAATAGTAAAAGACAGTACAAAGGTTAGTAGTTATAGGCCTGGCCTACACCTACTGGCTTATAAGAAACTAAATACTCTATACACAGGTATCTCCATCCACTTTGTGTGATGAATGGGCTTTAAAGAGCGTGTGTCCTGCTAGCAAAGTAAGTGCCTATGAGTGAGGAGTGCTGGTGAAAAGAGAGCGACTATGCTGGACAGGTGACCGTGTTGCAGAGCTTTTCCTCAAAGAGACATCATCGCTCCTCTGCACGTTTTTCCATCGCCTCATAGAGAGGTCTTGGCTCCAGTTTTCCAGAGAACTGGAAAATCTATGACAGTACCTGCTATTAAAGCACATGTCTATATAGTTCATATGTCATTGATAACTGTGACAGTATCAGAGATTTAATAAAAATACAAATGTATTCAGTACTTGCTATTAAAGCACATCTACTATAGTTTGTATGTCATTCATAACTATGACAGTATCAGAGATTGAATAACAATCTTAAATGTATTCCTGTACTTGCTATTAAAGCATGTCTACTATAATTCATATGTCATTCATAACTATGACAGTATCGGAGATTGAATAACAATTAACACTGGTCATTTAAAAGCCAAATGAGAGCACAAGAGTACAAAATGGAAGGTAAATAAACTGTTCATAGTATTGTCACAACATGTCGTGCCTTTCCTACCAATATGGCACTATGCCATAAACACGGCTCATCAACAACGGTTATTTGCAGACCAAGAAGTCTGGTATGATCATGTAATGGAGTGCTACGGATATACAGATTTTGCCAAAATGAGGAAGAGGATCAGGGAACGTGCAACTTTCACACAATGGAATACAAAGAATAAGAGACAATTCACACCAAAATGAGGAAGAGAAACATAAAATTATGCATTATGGTAAGATAAATAAAGATGGTTAGCCTATTCATTTAGGTAGAAAACAATTAAGTCAAGAAAGAGATTCAAGAGTATCAACACAGAGATGATCCATACAGCCTACTCTTACTAGTACTAGTACTCTACTCTACCAGTACCTATCCTACCTACTCTTACTAGTTACACTGCTGGCCAGTATGACTACTACCATACTGTCTTTATACCTGTATCACTGTACATATATATTACAACTCTGTGCATACATCCAGTAGTACTAATTAATATATTTTATAGTCTAATCACCTGTACATTGTATATTAATATTACTATTGCACTTTACTGTTACATTTGCACTCTGGTTGGATGCCAAACTTATTTCCGTTGTACTTTGTTGTACTTACTTACTTCGTTGTGGTGTATAATTACAATACATTTGAATCTAATCTAATCTACAGAATCGATAAGGAAGAGACCTTCAGAAAGAAATTCAATGTGGAAGCAGGGGCAGAAGAAGAGGGTTGTGCACAAACAATTCCAGAGGCCTTGGGGCAAATGTCTGCAAAAAGGCACATCCCCACAAGTACTAGTGGGTCCTCACTTCTGTTGATTTTTGAGAGGATTCCAATTTCCAGCTATTACCCAGGGTAACTAAATCAGGACTGCAGTTCTGGGTTGTACAGTCAAAACATGTACATTCAAAACACTTCAGACTATCAGGTTCAACAGTAGAGCATAAGTTATTCAGCACTGTACTACTGTCACTCCTCAGGACCATCGTATATACACACACACACAAGCCAGAGTACTTATTCAGTCAAATACAACCTCACAGCAATGTTCACAAATATAAAATGAAGGGATGCTTGCAATAGTCATATGCTGCTCCCATATCTGAAATCCAGCTCACTGGAAAGAACATTGTACAGAGTCATACTTGCATACTTAGTTGCTACATTTACATACTGTATAGGCGTAGCTGTTCTACATTGTGGGTAATGAAGGAAAAAAACTTGGCTTTCTGCTCCGAGTTTTTATCCAAGTAACAGTTTGCTTGACAGAATGACACTAAGCACAATGTCAAGTCACTGTTCTTAGGACTAATGCATAAAATGCTCACCTGGAAGTAACTTTGCCTCCAACTTCTTGATTGGTGGCTGAGGATTTTTCTTCACATCAGTCTGGAAATATCAGAGAAAAGATAACATTAGCATTATAGACCTTAAGGGTTCATTAAATGATAGATCATTACACTGTTACTGAACACTGGCTACATTTACATACTGTATAGGCGTAGCTGTTCTCCTAGTCTTCCATTTAATATTGTATTGCCATCATACGTTAACACATTAACTGCCACGCAGTTTGCCCGTCTCATACCACTCTCTGCCACCACTCTAAGCCTATCGAGATGTTCACCTTCTTTGCAGGGCTATAACTTTTTTTAAATTGTATTGCTAAATTTACATTACTATGGCCCATTCAACATCGATTATCTATCGTTCAGGATGTAGGAACGTTATACTTTTTCATTCATAGATTCATACGAAAATACCGTCTAGAATATAAATATGTTATCGTTTTCTGCAGTAATTCCTAGAACGTGAGTTATAGGCATAAACGCATATATAGATTATCAACTGCCGTTTGTTGCCGATACACGTTATATAAAAAATTTCAACTGTACATGATCCTAAACGTTAAGACTAATCACGCGCGGATGAACGGGGGGGGGGGGGGGGGGTCGTTTATAATTCCGTGATCGTCAGTAAATGCTTTATGTAGTATGGGTGATATATTGATCAGAGCAGTTTGCATTAATAATAAAAACAAACACTCACGCTGAAAATGACGTCAGCATCCTCTTACCGTTCGCCGATGAGACTGGAGAAAAAAGATCCCACTTATTTGACGGTGATCTACTCTATCCATTTCCGGTTTGTATAATAATAATAAACACCCAAAACATATCGATTATTGAGTTATGGCAGCGATCCATATACACGATGTGTGTCTAGAGTCCCGCAACAATATGCGAGTGCCGGACGCATTTGCCCGGTGCACCGAGATCACCAGAGATCCATTTCCGGTTGTAACTCGCCGATCATCCACCAGGTGGCAGTATTGAAGCGAGTTGTACAGGCTCCCACTGCATCAGACCAGGCTCCGTGAGGGCATTCTGAATACCATGGCGAAAAAATGAAATATGATCTCAATAACGTCGTACGCCGTGGAATGGCAGAATTAGCATGACCATGAAACACGTTGTACAACGTTTTTGGCGCAGGGTGTGTTAATGAAGTCTGTCATTCAAACACCAGAGGGTGGAGATATAGAATAGAGAAATCGGCTGTAGATAAAGAGAAGGGTTTGCCACGCAAAGTTCTTATGAGGAAGTCTAGAGAGGGGGATACTCTGTGTGCTTTACATACAGCACAAATGAAAATATGGACCACTAGCCTAGTTTAAAACTCAACAGCTAGGCTAGCTGGTCCATACCAGCTTCCATTAATTTGTGCTAAGCTAGGCTAGCTTGCAGCGGATAGCTTTCTACTGAACGCACAGAGAGGAAATTGGTATCTATCTTTTTGTGATTCTGGAGAATATGGTCAGCGCATTTCCCATAATGTTGGCATGTTCCTTAACGCAATGGAGGCCAAACCCGAAATAAGTCAGGTTAACCCGCCATGCGTTGGGCGCCAGACCCGAGATTTCTCGGGTTTTGGTCGTTTATTCGATATTTTTATTCATTATTCATCCAGGGACCTTGGTGTTACCATAGGCATAGGGAATGAGTGAGGTTGCCAAAGTGCAATACCGGCCACATCCAGCTAGACGGCGGTATCGAGCACCCTTTGTAACCTTGTATCTTGGCCTGTGTAATGGCCAAATGTCTTCGGTTTCATTTTTCCTTGTCGGGCGAGGGGAGCGGTTCTCCCGGTTCCATTGAAGCGGGTCAAATATCCCCGATCCATATGTTGTGGTGGGTTATGCCGTCAACAAAATGGACATTGGATGTACCAGATGGCGATCAAACAATTGGAATATTATTTTTGGAATACTCCCGATCACAGGTAAGGACGATCTGACGTAAATTTTTGCTTGATCCTGCAATGCTTTTATACCGATCGGGCTGATAAGCATTTTTAGTGTTCAATACGAATGCCGTTACTGACAATCAAATAATCAGAAACGACCCCCCCCCCCTTTCATGCATTCATGATGGAACATAATACCTATGATATAGATTTGATTTCGGAATAATAGCGTGTACAGGCAAGAAACGGCAACGTCTATAGTGGAATTGACATATAAGGCTATAACTCAGCATTTCATGAATTACCCTAGACTGCTCTAAAACCATACTTATATTCACCACGGTATAACACTATGGATTGTATGGATGGAAAAATTCATTATTTTTCACATATTGAACGATAGATAGGTGGTGTCAAATGGGCCATAGTATTGTATCCATAGCTATTAGTGATGCACGATATATCGGCCGCCAATATGGCAGTTTTTCGATATATCGGCCGATATGAACAGATATAAAAAATAGATAAATTAAAAAAAATATTATTATTATTATTTTTATACTTGTTTTGGCCTTAAATAGTTTCAAAATATCAGTCATTTCTGAAAATAAGTTACAAAAGTACAAACAAAAAATGTTTTGGAAAATAGCTCTTTATTTGATTATCATAAAAAAGTGTTTTCTATACAGAGATATCGACATGGGTAAACATCGGTATCGGCCAGAACAGCAATATTAATATCGGTTATCGGTATCGGCCACAATTTTCACATCGGTGCATCACTAATAGCTATAACATAGAATATAGTTATACTAGGGCTGGGCGATAAAACGATAACGATAACTATCGCGATAAATTATTTCCTCGAAATAAACATGAAACGTGGTCGCAAAGTTTCGATATATCGATTTTCCAAGCTTGGCTCCGTTCAGCCTCGGCTCAACACACTCACTAACAACAACCAGCGTTACGTGATGACGTGCTTACGCACAACAGCTAACAACCAATCAGTGAAGGAGATGGCCGAGACCCGGAAGGAGGTAGGACTCACTCAACAACAAGGCTTGCTAGGCTAATTAGCTTGCACGCCGTTGTTTTATATATTTACGTGCCGAGTATGTGTGTGTTTTGAATTCTGAGGCCACGTGTATGGTAGTGTGGGATATACAGTGGACGCCGTTTCAATATATTGTGGCGGAAGAGAGTATTTTAGTGTCATATTTAGCACATTGTCATGGAATACATCGCTTAGAACCAACAGGCTGGCTAGGATAACTAGCTTGCACGGCACTGTTTTATATATTTACGTGCCGAGTATGTGTGTGTTTTGAATTCTGAGGCCACGTGTATGGTAGTGTGGGATATACAGTGGACGCCGTTTCAATATATTGTGGCGGAAGAGAGTATTTTAGTGTCATATTTAGCACATTGTCATGGAATACATCGCTTAGAACCAACAGGCTGGCTAGGATAACTAGCTTGCACGGCACTGTTTTATATATTTACGTGCCGAGTATGTGTGTGTTTTGAATTCTGAGGCCACGTTTATGGTAGTGTGGGATATACAGTGGACGTCGTTTCAATATATTGTGGCGGAAGAGAGTATTTTAGTGTCATATTTATTGTCATGAGATACTCCGCTTGTCGGCTAACGTGCGCAGACTGATGACGACATCAACTCGACTTGAGACATTCGCAGCAGCATAAGAAGTTAATTAAACTTGACGGACATTATATCGACGATAATTATCGATATCGAATTATATGAAAATAATTTTATAATTTTATCGCGATAACGTTTTTGGTCATATCGCCCAGCCCTAAGTTATAGCTCTACAAACAAGGTGACGCACTCGTATCTTTTAAAGCGCGGCCTAGCTACAGCGGGCCCCGACTAATAGCTGGCGCTGAATGAGTTAAAAGGCTGGCCCTATTTTATTTTGCTATTTACCATTATTTATTAATATATTATTTATTTTTAATTCACGTTTTCATTTTGAATACCTTTATTTAGGCTATTAAAAGGTCCCATGTTTTGCTATTCCTTTCACTATTTGGGCAATGTTACACAATTCCTGTGAGTCTATGGAACACATCTGTACGTTTTTTTTTCAAAAAAAAAATCATTGTTTTGTATTTCTAATCAAGTACTATAAAGCAGCATTTTTCCACTTCAAGATTTCAAGCTGTTTTGGGCTGGGCTCCGCCCATAAGCGCTTTGAGTGACAGTCACCCACACAGCATGATACATGTATACGAGAGAGCGAGAGAGAGAGAGCGAGTGAGAGATAGGATATATCGCTCCGTGCGCGCATGCGCTGTGTGAGCGGCTCGAGCGATTGTGTGTAAACTGCAGGTGGACTGTGGAGAGCGAGAGGGAGAGAGAGGGAGGATACATCGCTCCGTGCACGCTGTGTGAGCGGCTCGAGCGATTGTGTGTAAACTGCAGGTGGACCGTGGAGAGAGAGGGAGAATACATCGCTCCGTGCGCACGGCTCGAGCGATTGTGTGTAAACTGCAGATGGACCGTGGAGAGAGAGGGAGGATACATCGCTCTGTGTGCGCGTGTGCGCTGTGTGAGCGGCTCAAGCGATTGTGTGTAAACTGCAGGTGGACCGTGGAGAGAGAGAGGGAGAGTCAGGGACAGGGAGACCACTTCTGCATTATTCCCACTGCTCCGTTGTTGCGCGAATTGTTGATTCTCTGTCGGCACCTGCGCACGTCAACCCCGTTTGAGGAAGTGTCAGTATTTCCACTCGCTCTGTTGTTGAGCGAATTGTTGATTGTGGGCGGTGGTGACTACAACCAGTGCCTTATTCACGTCAGCAAAACAGTCAAATCAGAATGGCTTAGTTCAGTGAGGAAGGATATCGTGAACTCGAGACTGGACTGATGAGCCAAAATTAGAATTAGAGACGCAGACCCCATTGATACAAACCCCCATTGCTAGAAAACAATGCTAAACACTGGAAAGGGCAATTTATAAGACAGGGGACCTTTAAGTTAAAAGGGGAACTACGTCCAATTTCAGAATTCATTTAGCTAAATCATTAGCCTTGGTGGCTTCAAGATGCATTGCCCAATTGCCTAGCAGCAACCGTAAGTCACCACATTTGACTGAAATACCATAATAACATTATGTGCCACTTGTTTTCTGAACGGTTTTACCATTGTGATATACAGCATATGAGGACTAATTCCACTTATTTTTCAGACACTGTATTAAGGCACAATATAATTTTTCAGGGGGGGGGATCCCTTTCAGGAAAATAAATGCACCTCAGATATTAGAATAATATATTAAATAACTTCAACATCTTTCAGCTATGGTAAAGATTATGAAAGAATAAGGGTGCCTTGATTTTTGACTGACTTGGAACCCACATGTCAAAAAGACTGGTATGGTCCTAACTAACTGAATAAATATAGTTTGTGGTATTGTGGTGGGGAAAAGGTCATACAGCTTAGTAATAGATAAACAAATAGTTAAACATATGACAGCATTGCATACAAAATGTCTAAGCTGACAAGTAATGTAAACAAATTATGAACCTTGTAATGTATCAACAACACTGATTTATGAGTTTAATTAACAAAAAAGTACAATATACTGGATTGATAGCCGTCAGTATGGCGCACAGGGAAGCCTACGGGCTCCCGGTTGGGCCAAATCACTTTAACGACACTCACCTGTACGGGTGGAAGGTAGGATTTAAAGGTTGGTTTCAAGGGTTTCACAGAAAACATTGCTGAACCTTCTGGGTGAGATTTCCTAATGACACAACTGGGCTTCGCTGGTGTCAGCCAGGGGGAAAATACGTCGTCAAAGTTATATATTTAGGACAAACAAAGCTGCCACCCAGTTGGATCAGAAAAGAAGTCCGTGACGGTTGGACTTCTCATCCGAGTAGAAGGAGCTGCATCTCGGTCGGTCCACACTCCACAGGCAGCACGAGCTCACAGGGAAGAGTTGTCACAACTTTGCTATATGATGATGCAGATGTTAGCTTCGCTAGTGTGGTGGCTAGCTAGCAACGAGTCATCAATGTTGGTTGAACTTCGTAAACACCACAGTCAAGCTGAAATAAGACGACGCTGAAAGAGTTATCAGCTAATTTACTGGCACGCTTTTCCGAGTGCATCTTCTCTGTTTGTTACCGTAAATGCTTGGAAAAAAACTCCCCGAGCATTTGAACAATTCGACCCACACAAACAGTGCTTTTTCGTTGCGGACTTAGCTTAGCTAACGGCCATGTTTACGTTGCTGGAGTTGAGCTGCAGGGTGTTTGGGAAAAAAAGGTCAAGCGAATGACTACAAAACAAAACGACACAAATAGCTTTGCTCATTTCAGCTGAGCTGTATTCACTCCGTATCACTGAACCATTAAGACGCACTTAAATCAAATGAACATGTAAACGGAGTGCTGATCTCCTCGCGACTGGTCTCGTGTGTCTGTGTCTACTACCAGTACGGTACCTACTGAGTTGCTCATATCCGCAAAACTGGACTTAACCTTGTAATCTTGAACCGAGGGGAGATGGCCCGACGAGAGAGAAGGAGGCGTCCAAACTTGAGAATTACATGCTACATTCAGGTGCTCCTCGTAAACCCGTGAACTGTTAAATTATAACAAGATTTGGTTGCTATTTTAGGTCGAAAAGTTGCAAAGGTATTACAATAACACAACCAAACAAACCTGTATAGGCCTATGCATAAAATACTTAAACTATGATTAATTGAAAATGGGGGACCCTGATGTAAACAAGACTAAAGTCTTTCTCTGGTCTGCATCCCCTTAACAATTGTATGTATTGAGCTGTACTGTACCCATTCTGCAATCTGTTAATAAAGTTTTCAATCAAAGGTACTAATAGATCACTTTATTTTTTTTCATCCACAGAGCATCTAGAAAGGTGTGAAATAAAAGTATTGCTTTTCCCCCAAACAATGAATTTTGCAGGTCCAAAATGAATGTTGTTTACATGTTGCAGACACTATGAATTGAAAATGGGGGACCCTGATGTAAACAAGACAAACGTCTTTCTCTGGTCTGCATCCCCTTAACAATTGTATGTATTGAGCCGTACTGTGTACCCATTCTGCAATCTGTTAAATAAAGTTTTCATGCATTCCCCTCCCGACTTCCCATTTCCCCCATGTGGAATGCACTTGGAAAAATAAACATGCTCTAGTCTGACATCTAGTGGCTGAATGTTATCTCTATAGCACCTTTAAATATAACAAAGATAATACAAATATTAATAAAACACAATAATGTGCCTTCTAATAAACCCAGACACTCTTTTGGCAAATTATTTTTGTAGGCCTACATGACACTATTGCATATTCATATACCATTGATAATTAGGCTACACACTATGTTTTATTGATCTTTTATTTGCAGAAAGTATCTCTGATTTACCAAAAGCTAGGAACTGTAAAATGTGAATTAAAGGGGTACTACGCCTGATTTAAGAATCCATACATATTAATCTTATGGTCTAAGTCAGTGAATGAACATAAACAACTTCCTTAAAAGAAAGATTTAACTAGGTAATTTTTAACACATGGTTACATTTATGCCAGACATAACAATGTTTATAAAACATACATTTAAGTCTACAACCAGTTAAATGTTTACAGCAAAGACAATACTGCTCTGCTGTAAGTAACAAGACAATCCAACAGAGAGACATTTTCCAAGTTATGTATTATACACACACATACATACACAGCTTTGCGTGGCTATTACCCCTCCTACAATTTCAATGCAAGCCTCAGACCAGTAAAATAAAATGAATTATATGTCATATTTGCTGTAGTCTAGGTTGGTGTTGAGTAATGTAATAGTCTATTCAATTGATGAATACACAAAATTCCCACATTGTTATTTTGTAAATGCATCCTGCATAATGGAAGGACCTCTTTAAATACTATAGTATATTTGTGAATATTACTGTGTGATCATAAATCAAATCAAATTTATTTGTAAAGCCCGCAATCACAGGTTAATGTTCCCATGGGCTGGACAAGTCTTATTTAAACAAGTCAAGAAGAAACATCACAATAAATCAAGAACAAAAAAATCATGAAATCCAAAACAACACTCACAGACATACCCCAGTGAAGGTAAGGAAAAACTCACTAAAAACCTAGCAATAGGAAAAAAGCACCACAGGCAATGTGGAGGAGAGAAACCTTAAAAGGGCCGTTCAACGGGCGCCCAAGTGGCGAACCATGTAATGCGTCGCGAAGCGGCCGACCCGGGTTCAATTCCCGGACCCGGCATCCTTTGCCGAATGTCTTCCCCCCGCTCTGTCTCCCGTTCTTCCTCTCTCTCTCTACCGGACTGCCCGGTGGTAAAAACAATAAAAAATCGACCAAAAACATAATAATAAAAAAAACGGCAGTTCAAGGGGGTATCCCCCTTCTTGGATGTCGGTGATAGTAGTGTTGCTAAGGATGATCGGTGGGTGGAGAATAAAACAGGCGAAATATGTACATGCAATAGCAACTGGGGTACATCAGAAAATGTTTGAAAGATTTAAATAGAATAGAGCTAAGAACAGCAACAACAAGAGAGAAAGCATAGGGAGACGAGCACTAGTGTGATAATACTAGATAATACACACAAAAAAAGGCTAAGTGTCGAGGCTCGGAGCTCAAAATATCAGTCATATTCCGTTTGCACATGAGTATGTATTCCGTTCGGATCCGTTTGACGTATGGGTGCGACAGAGTGGATCACATCAACTTGGCCATCACCACGGGGCATCCACCACCTTGGTCATCACCACGAGACATCCACTCACAGAGAGACGGAGACTGGGACAGGCGTTAGACAGTTTGCGTGTTTGTGGTGGGCGGACATAGCAATAGATACATGTTGTAGTAAGCATATGTTTTTTAGAATAGATGCCGTACTATTTCCCCTAAAATACTAATTTGTGATGAAAAAGATAATAATATATATAATAAATTACTGAACGACTATAAATGTTTTGATGACCAAGACCTAACAACTGATGGACTACCTTCAGTCAGCCCTTGGACAGTGATTGAGTGGGCCTGTACACACCACTTATTGCTTCACAGCAGCCTGTGTGTTTCACTGAGATGTGCCAGTGACTCCTAGGTTATTCAAGCAATCCGAGAATTCAGATCCAACTTGGATTTGTAACATGGAAAACCTCAATATTGTGACTGCGGCCATGTTATTTTCCCCTTTTGCTTTTTAATGGAAAGCAGATCTATGACTGGCAATGTCACTAACTCTGTACTTATATTGTAATCATAACTACCTACCTCAATCTATAGTTTATCCATATAACACTGTATGGTAGCTATGTACAATACTGTACATACATTTATCTATATCTGTATGAATATATCTGCATATATTCCTGTTTACATACCCACACACTGTATATACTTTATATATATTACTATATCTACTCTGTTATACCACTGGATAGTATGGCTTACTACCAGTGTATCTGTGTATTACTGTACATACATTAGATTAGCACAATTACTCAGTAGCTTTGTTATATCTATTCCATATAATCACTTGTTACATTGTATATTGTTTTGCACTTTACTGTTATCTTGCACTCTGGCTAGATGCAAACTTATTTTCATTGTACTGTATTTGTGCTGTAACAAGGATGATACATTTGAATCTAATCCACTAGAAACTCAGTGGCATGACGTTTAATCTATTTGAGAACGCGTTGCATCTATGACAACACTTTGACCATGTTCCAATATTGTTGAGTAGGTTGCCATAGCATAGGGCATAAAAAGACAGGACATTTTGGGAGCTATTCAACACATACAGTAAGATAATGGTAATGATGACCCACTGCAAGGTAGTGGAAAGGAAGTGACCAAAACACAGAAAATATATATTTTTGGGTATAAAATCAAGTTTATTTCACAAACATTTGTAAATAGTAGATATCTGCAGTGAGGAGGATGAAACTAATATCTCACAGCCTTGTATTATAGCTGACCTCTGACTGGGTTGATCCACATTTCTGGCGCAGTGGTGGTTGGAGGGTATTTTGGTTTTGGTTCCACATACAGTGCATTCCTGTTCTGGTCCCGGATATGGTTCTAGTGCAGAACACACCAACCAACAGTGTTCTTATTTAGATCCTTTATTAGAATATGTTTGTATTTTGAGGGCAAATTAAGCAAAATCAGTTACTTTAATTTGATTTTTTTTCTACATTTATTTTAGTGGAGGTAAAAAAAAAAACGGAACAAAATATACACTGGTGGTGGCATTCTGAATGTATAGGGTAAACAGATAAGCTAAGATACATAAAGAAAAGTCAAAACACACTAAATGCCATGGATCAATTTGGTAGAACATCCCCACCCTTCAGGAAGCACACCTCTACAGCAGCCGAGGAGCAGCCAACGCTCTGGCAACGGCACCGGGTTCTTCAACCAGCGTGAATCAGTGAGCCTTCTTGGCCGAGCCGAAGCCCGAGAAGCCCATGACTGCGGCCATCTCGTCATCCTCCTCAAAGTCCACGTCCTCCTCCGCCCTCCTCTTCCTCTCTTTCTGCTTCTCCTTCTTGTACGCCTTGGCTTTCTCCTCCTCCTCCCGGAGCTCCTTCATGCGCTCCTCGAAGTCATACTCCTTCTGTTTCTCCTCCATCTTCTTCTTGTTGTTCTCGAAGCGCTTCTTCACCTGGTCCAGCGAGGAGCGCTCCACGCGCATCGACATGCCCAGGTTCCTCTGGTGCTTCTTGCCGTTGATGTGGTCCAGGAAGTTGATAGAGTCCTTTACCACACAGTCGCAGACGTTGCAGTAGTAGCCGCCCATCTCGGCCTGGGGCGTGGTCTTTGTGATGACGATGGTCTTGCCCAACTTGGACTCCAGATCCACCTTGTAGTCTCTGTGGCGCAGCATCTCCCTCTTGACCGGAGGCACCATCTTCCCGTCCTTCTTGTCTCGCTCCTCCGTGAGGCGTTTCTGTGCCATTTCTTCATACTTGTCTTTGTCCCACTTCCGACGGAAGTCATTTTTACTATTGGACCCGCTTCCCGACCCGCTTCCCGATGCCATCTTGTTTCTGGAATCAAAGGGGGGGGGGGGGGGGGGATCATATTCAATAGGTTATCAACAAACATGTCAGGGATTCACAACTTTTTTTTAAGCACTTGACCATTAGTTATTCACTCATGGTTAGCCACTCTGACCCTACAGGCAATGTACTTTGTGGAAGATCAGTTAGTGTTGCATCTATAATTCTATAGGACACCGTGTGTGTCGTCTTTTGTCAGAAGTGAGTAGTGACCCCAATGTTAAAAATCACATGAAAAAGTGTGTTCTTGTGTTTGATGGACATGGTGCCACACATGAGGTGTCTATGTAGTGCACCTGTGAGACATGTATTGTGATATTCGGCTGTACCAATAAATCTGACATGACAAATAAAAAATTGTACTTTTACTGAAGTCAAAAAGTCGTTTTTAATTTCATAATATAACCACATTGAGTGATTTTATAGGGAATATTCTAGGGACACAATTTCTACAGCAGGAACATGGGTCCCACCCATTGGAAATGCTGAACCTATGTTATAATGGATGTATACAAAATCCATTATCTGCAATTTTATCAGGGGTCAACACTCGTGAATAACGGCAGTCTTACAAATGTTTTGTTATGCTGAATATGTCAACATCACCGTTCCAGGTTTTCTAATGTTAGCTAAAATTTTCAAATACGTTACTTCCAGCTAACTTTACCATGCTGCATTACTTTACCTGCTAACTTTGTATAGATAGCATAGCGTTAATGCATGTGAATGACCGTAGCCTAGATTTTTTTCTTCATAATCACATTTTTATCTTATCTTTGCACACTATGGCAAGCAGAGGATTCTCTCTAGTTTTGGGTGATAATAACGTTAGCTGGCCAAAAACGGTCTCTTTCAGCATTAGCTAAGATGCTATATTTAGCTAACAACAGCAACACCGTGTCCATGTCTGGCTTGTTTACTAGTTGATCAGATATAATTATCCACTGTTCCCTGCATTTAAAATTACCTTTCACAGTCTTTTTTCTTGTTCGTGGATTGCGTGGTACCACTACTAGACACTTTTTAGATATCCAGTAATGCTATCTTACTTTTCACCAAAGGATATTTTCAAGCTCTTTGGTGAGGAGACAGGTCCTTCTCACTTCCTGTAATGCGTCACGTGAACTACACACGGCACGACATTGGCCCCATAGACCTGGGGAGTCACATGATCGTTTTAAGACCCGCCTGGTTCCAGACCAAAAAGAAATCATTAAAAAAAATCAATTATGATCTTTTACCATAGGAGTTTTTCAAGTTAGCGGGTTTATATGTTTCAATTTATTCAATCGTCTGGTATTTGACAGGAGAAAAGTTGAGCATAATTAATAATAATTAAATCTAAATGTTTACATCTGAGAAAAACAAGAAAAAAGTAATAATGGGTACAAAACTGTGTACCTAATGCAACTGATTACTTGTTTTCATGGTAACTACTACAATACCCATATATGCCTTGTTTGAAGACCAGTCGCGAGCGAATGCTTTGGAGCTGACATTATGAAACAAAATAGTCAAAACAACAGACAGAATACAATATTGGAATTATATACTCATGATTACCTTACTCTTTTGTTTTTAAATGCCCTGTTTGAAACTTCTTCTGCTATAGGATGGCTTAGAGTAGACGACAGAGTACAGCAACTTGCAATGGGCCTGGTCTACAAGATACACCAAGATACCCATGTACCTGTCAAAATACTTCCTAAAGGTCAGTGAAGTCCACAACCACAACACCAGAGGGAGCTCCACAAATCATGTTAAACCCAGATTCGGCTCAAACAAGGGACTAAACATGTTTCGCAATTATGCCACAATAATGTGGAACGCCTTCCACAGCCGTAAAGGAATGTGAATCCCTATCCTCCTTCAAAACCGCTCTCACAGCACCTACGGGTGGCTGCAATTAGAAACTGGCCCCTGGTAAATGTCAAAATCCCACCCACCCAACCCCCTCCAATGTACAGTTTCTTCCCCTTCGGATGTATATATTTTATATGATCTCTTTTTCTTACACAGTAGGCCTACTGCATATTTGTATGTCATAAATGTCTTGATGAATTGAAAATGGAGGACCCTGATGTAAACAAGACGAAAGTATTTTTCTGGTCTTATATCCTCTTAGCAGTTGTTAGTATTGAGCTGTACTGTAGTGTACCCATTCTGCAATCTGTTAATAAAGTTTTCAATCAATCAATCAATCAATCTCATAGTTTTAACTAGAAAGGTGTGCTCAGTGGAGCGCAAATCTCCGCCAGGCAGCTGCATAGACCAATGACGGTAGATCTCCCTGCATAGGAGATACTACATGCCCTACTGGGGCCTTCATGCCCAGTATTAAACTTTATTCATTACACACATTGACAATGTCGTCATGCAGCGACACACACATGCAATGGGCGGCACACACAGGAACACACACATGTAATTTCTTTGGGTCGCCGATGAAATTTCGTCTCTGCGCTTGACCCATCCTGTCGTCCTTCCCCCCCAAGGGCAGCCGGGAGCAGACATGGGCTGCAGCGTGGGGCCGCACCCGGGGACCATTCCAAGTGCTCCTGTCCGTCTTCGTCAGGGACATGACAGCGTTAGCCATCTGTTCTGCATGTCTTTCCATTGGGTTTATATTCTGGAAGGGAGAACATGCAAACTCCACACAGAAAGGCCCGGGAGATACCCCACCTGGGTACCTGGCAACGCGGCAACCTGGTCCCCAAGCGGGAATCGAACCCTGGACCTTCTAGCTGTGAGGCGACAGTGTTAACCACTACACCATTGTGCCGCTACAACCTGGCGGTTTGACGAAGATGGAGCAAACCTCTCACAAGTGATGTATTTTCCGGCTGCTCCTGAGTCTTCAGTCTTTGCTGTAGCTATAGGAAAACGAATGGACCAATATATCGCTCCTAGCTTCATCTGTGGTTCATGCAGTTGCAGTCCCAAAGGTGAACAAAGCCTTCTAATATACATTTCTGCTAAAACTAGCTTAGCATCACAGATCAGGTCACCCGACGTCACCAGCATCAGTACATTCTCTGCAACATCCGGTCATTTAGTGTTCAAATCATAAAATAAATGTTCCCATTAACCCCACATGCAGTATCAAGGACAAAACCACTGGTAAAAAAAAAAAAAAAAAAAAAAAAAAAAAAAAACTATGCACGGGGCTTGTCATAATGACATGAATGCGTGAGAGGTCTATAGACCCTCTGTGATTGTAATATTACTAGAGCTATCTACTAGCCAGTGTTGTAGTACTCGAGTCCGAGTTCTGGACTGATTTTCAGGACACGTGACTCGACTTGGATTTGAGCACTGATGACTTGGACTCGAGCATTGACTGCATTCGGACTCGGAAGGTGCAGACGAGGACTCAGACTTGTTAATTGATAAATAAAAGTAGATTTCTTTTGTAATAGGCCCATATTATTTGGCATAAGATATTGATGTCACAAAGTAAATAAACGCCCTTTGAAATGGTGACCGCTGTGTCATTTATGTTTAATGTATGTCAGCTCTTTGACTGCCAGAGTGGAGTGGACTCAACCTTGATGACTTGGACTCGGGTAATGGGGACTCAACTCAGACTCGACCTGGGCTCTTCTTTGGTGACTCGGACTTGGGGACTCAAGACTCGACATTTAGTGACTCGACTACAACACTGCCACTAGCATGCTAGTGAAATATACCCGTTGAGTGTAGTTGGCAAAGCCAAGATACATAACATTCTTGATCCAATGTGATGAGGCCCCGTCTAACATATTCCCTGACCCGCCCCTCTGTACATTTAGGAGAGCTCCCAATCTCGGAGATAAATTAGTATGAAGCCATCTACCGGCAGATGTCAAATCTACATGGTTACCAAAGCCTCCTATAGGAACGTATAGATGTGGTCACTGCAAACAATGCGATGTGGTGATAAGATCAAAAGGTTTTACCCACCCAGTTACAAAACAGACATATACTTCTAACATCTTTATTAATTGTCAAACGACACATGTTATTTATATACTGTCTTGTTCCAAATGTGACTCTTTTTATGTTGGTCGTACGAAACGCCGCCTACTTGATCGACTGGCAGATCATAAATATGCTATCAAAACTAACAACATGGATTATGCAATGGCTAAACATATTCATGAAGTTCACCATAGTACCTCTGCTTTATTTACAGCTATCGGAATTGACAGTGTTCCGCTCACGTCTAGAGGAGGAAATAGACAAAGAATTCTAAACCAGAAAGAAAGTCGCTGGATCGATAGACTACAGGCCACCTCACTTCCAGGTTTAAATGATTCCATAGACATGGTATCATTTTTATAAGCCAGTAGATCACTTTATTTATTTATTGTATTTATACATTGTTATTTATTGTATTTTGATAGACTACAGGCCACCTCTTTGCAGGTTTAAATGACTCTATGGACATGTTGTCACTTCTATAGGCTAAGTAGATTACATTATAGTATTATTATTTTTTGTCTTGCATTACTCAATGCTCTTACATTGTTGTTTTTTGATAATTTTTGATAATTGTTTATATAAATTTTTTTTATCCACTTTTTCTCCCATTTTCTATATTTTCTCCCATCCCAATTTCGTATCATCCAATTCAACCCTCCCCTGTCACGAACGCTGTTTCTTGCCTCCCACAAGCCGGCTGCAATGTGGACTAAGTCATACATAGCACAAGTCCCCTCCGGTACTTGAGGTAACAGCAGTCGCATCTTTTCACCTGCGCAGCTCGATCTCTCAGTGGCGAGGAGTAACGCGTGGGAGGCTCACGCTGCCCCCGACACTTCCTGATTCTACTGCGCAGGCACACCAACCGACCTGTAGGAGTCGCTGTCCACAACGCCCGATCCCCACCCATCAGTTTCCCACCCCCTAATACGGCCAATGTGTATTAGTACGGACGACCAGCTAAACTGAAAGCAATGTGGAGCGCTGGGCTCGAACAGGCGAGCCCAGCGTCTCTGCATTCGTGGCGAGCGCCTTGCCCACTACGCCACGTAGCCGCCCTCAATTGTTTATATTATTATTGATCTATTCTATGTTTGTTTTGACTCATTTCTTTATGTTGTTATAATATTTTGAGTTTGTGTGTATATATACTTATATAATATACAAATCTGTTTATTTCTATTTAGTATTATTGTATATTTCTTCAACTCAAGTTGAGAATGTTGCTTTGCCTTCATTTAATTGGGACCAGCTGTCCCCCATTGTAATTAGTCACTCCCTGAGTTATGTTTTTTCCTTTTTTCCTCTATTTAGTCACAGTATTGTTTTTGTCACAGCTACAACACCCTGAAGAAGGCCATGTAGGCCGAAACATGTCGGTTTTTTAAAAAGATTTTTCTAAATAATGTAAGCCAATAAATAAAGGCTTTTTAAAAAATTGTAGAGCTGCCTTGGATCTCAACCTTTCTTTTATAAGCGAATCCTACCCCGGATTTAATCCAAAGAGCACCTACCTGAAACAAAATAAGAACGCTGAAGCCCTCTCCATATCCTCTGTTTTATACATAACATTCTAGTTGAATGAATGAATGAATGAAAACGTTATTTAACAGATTGCAGAATGGGTACAATACAGTACGGCTCAATACACACAATTGTTAAGGGGATGCAGACCAGAGAAAGTCGTTTGTCTTGTTCACATCAGGGTCCCCCATTTTCATTTCATATTGACATTTATGACATACTCAACATACATGACATTTATGGCATAGGGACATATTTAGTACTGATACATTTGTGACATATACGGTATTCAAATATACATACAGTACTGTTACTCATAGATCCTGACAGAGTATATATACATATGATGGGGAGGGGACTGTACATTAGGAGGGGGTGGGTGGGTGGGAGAGAAATATACATACGGTGGGGAGAGAATATATACATGCGGTGGGAAGGAGACTGTCTATTAGGAGGGGGTGGGGGGTTTGGACATTTACGGTGGCCAGTTTTGAATTGCAGCCTCCCGTAGGTGCTCTTTAAGAGCGGTTTTGAATGTGGGTAGGGATTCACATTTATTTACAGCTTTGGGTAGGGCGTTCCACATTGATGTGGCATAATTGCGAAACGTGTTTAGTCCCTTGTTTGAGCCAAATCTGGGTTTAACATGATTTGTTGAGCTTCCTCTGGTGTTGTGATCGTGGTATTCACTGACCTTTGGGAAGTATTTTGACATGTACATAGTCGTATAGTGTATCTTGTAGACCAGGCCCATTGCAAGTTGCTGTACTCTGTCGTCTACTCTAAGCCATCCTAGGTAGTCAAAGTGGGCAGGGGTGAGGTGGGTTCTAGGGGTAAGGTCAAGTAGTAGTCTGACCAGTTTGTTTTGTGATGTTTGTAATCTTGTTTTTAGCGCCTTTGAGGTGCTTTGGTACCATGAGGTGCAAGCATAATCGTAGTACCCTTGAATGAGAGTGCTCCTGCCAGAGTCTTCAGGGTATTCTTGTTTACCAGAGAGGAGTTGCTAACCTCACTCGGTTCCGATGCTGTGTTGTATCAAATGGAACATAAAATATAATCACCGTAGCATTGCCCAGCTAACACCATTAACGATAGCTTGCTAACTACAGTCAAATGGATCTATTTCACTAGCATTCTAGTGGCTAGGTAGATAGCTTGGCTTCAATCATATGCTTCTATTCCTGGGCCCTTATTTATCAACGTTGCGTACGCACAGATATGTGCGTAACCCGTGCGTACGATCGTTTTTAAGCAAAGTGTGGGACTTATCAATTTTAACGTGTGCTTGACTTTGTGCGTATATTTACGCACAGCTCCGGCCGTGCGTACCTGGCGCCCGGTGGTAGAATATGAAGACTGCAGTCTGCAACGCGGAAATAAGCTTCCGTGCATTAGTTTCAACACTGGCGTGTTCAACTTCTGTATGACCCGTAATTCATTATAGTTCATTGTAAAATAGCGACAGTAGTGTAATTATAACGTGCTCACCAGCGAACAAGAGGTTGGCCTGCTTGTTTGGCACAGGGGGCAGACTGAGAACACCCACCTCCAAACGCGATTAAATATTGTTTCAAATAAAAAGCGAAATACTATTATTTTGTGTGTCATGTTTCCAAATAAGATTGGTCACAACGAAATGCTTTCTACTTCAATTTGTTGGTTAGAATAGATGACCTCCGTTGAAACTTCACTGAGACTAACAGTCTATTTGTGAGCTCCCGCACAGACGTGATAATAATAATAATAATAACAATAATAATAATAATAATAATAATAATAATAATAATAATAATAATAATAATAATAATAATAATAATAATAATAATAATAATAATAGCTTCATTTTATATAGCGCCTTTCAAGAGACCCAAGGTCGCTTTACATAGATACTGTAGGGGGGGGAAATAAAGTAACAAACATAGTGGACAGACACAACATATAAATATGATGATGGAATTCATTCGGGTCTTTGCCACCGGCACGGTCCATCGTGATATTGGAGATGGATCGAGCAATAGACTTTTACTGTAGCTGTCAAAGCTCCATCACAAATGCAGTTATGTGAATAGAAAGGGATTCCACTCAGTAAATGTTGCGATGCGCATTTGCCTGATACATGTCGTTGCTGCATGCCGGGAGGAAAGGCATGCTGCATGTTTTCAATTCATTAAATAAAACAGATACTTTTTGCAAGGGTTTACTGACTGTCATACAAATAATCAACCAACTACATACTGTAACTTTTCAGTGCACGTTCTTATTTACATTGTGACAACAGCCTTGTGAGCTCCCGCAGTGACCCGCACACAGACATGATGGAATTCAAGTTCAAGTTTGTATTGATCACATATAGGCAGGCTACACATGGCGTAGGCTACATGGCAGTGAGATTCATTGTTCTTGTATATGCTCTCGTATTATTGTTTATATAGGCTACCCAATACCGACATCAAAATAGATTGTATGCCTCTACAAATCATATGCAGGTAGAAAATTGACGGAAAATCCGTCGCGATTTGGAATAAAATTGAGGAGAACTTTAATCCCTTGGTATTAATCGAACGAAACGGAAAAAGGCAGTCATATTCCTATTACAGTCTTTATTAGTTAATATGGTCTTTAAGTTAATAGATATCATATCCGACATCACCGTACGTGTACACGTCTCTGTCAGCCTGTCACGTATTTCTCCCATAACACGCTTCGCTTAGTCCATTTTTCCACATTTCATGGGGGTGTTCCATTACCGTATATGGTTAATTACGGGCGGTGCTATATGCAAATACTTAAAATAGTGCACGAGCGTGGAGCGTAGAACTTAATGGTATTTATCAACATGGAGTGTGTGTACGACCCGTGTACGCACGTGTTATAAATCCCGATTTTTCTGTGCGTACACACATTCTAAATTCTGTGCTTAAGAACGGAAATAGAACACTTTCTAAGAATTGTTGATAAATGAGGGCCCGTCACTAAAACACAGCCCGGGGGCTAGTTAGCCACAGCTAGTCCAGTGAGGCCAGCACTCACAGGGAAAGTTGGGATAGAGTGCAATAACAACAAAAATCGGTCCGAAAAAAGAGCACATCAAGCGTCGGTTCCAGGGGCCACTCCTTAGCTGTAGAGTCATTTCAGCCTGTCATGGGAGAGCTGAATGAGTGGCACATCTGTTCACAGTTCAATATCCAACATCCAATTCTTTGAGCAGAAAAGAAGCGTTACTTAACTTGGGTGAGGTGAAGCGGAGAGAAGACCAGAGTCAAGCCGTCTAGCTCGTTCTTTTTTTTTTCTTTTTTTTTTTAGCTTTTTTCCCAGCCCTTTTTTGAGGGCACTCCATCCACCCCCCCCCCTCTTCGGGGGACAACTTTATTATTTATTATACGTTTTAATTATTTACAGTACAAAATTAAATAAAAAGTGTAGTAAAATAAGAAAAATATTAAAAAATATATATTTCATTGCCCTATCGGAGGGGGGGAACTCAGACTAGATATTGACAAACAAATTACAACTAAGGACAATGAAGGACAACAACGAATACACATGACAAGGGAAAGGGGGGGGGGGGGCAGAGAGGGGAGTAAGTAAAGTAGAGGGGGATTGAGAGAAGGGTGGGTTATGGAGTGGATGGCTCACAGGTCAATCTCCTATGATTGGGAGCCTAGATTATCCACAAGCAATTTCCAGATGTTAGTAAATTGTGAGACTTCGATGTGATCCACGGTTGAGATTGTTTCCTGTGATATGTAATTTGAGAGAAGGCCTAACCATTGGCCAGTATTCACCTTTTTTCTTGTCTTCCAGTTTAAGAGGATAGTTTTCTTGGCAACAGCTAGAGAAACGAGTAGGGGTTTGGTGTTCTGGACTAATAAATTGATAGCAGTAGTATCCCCAAGTAGGCAGAGGGAGGGGGAGAGAGGAATGCTGCAGCTCATGACCCGGGATAGTGTATTGATGACGGAATTCCAGAAGTCTAGAACAGGTGGGCAGAGCCAGGTGGCATGGAAATAGTTGTCTGGGGTGTTGAGGGTGCAATGGGAGCATACATCTGTGCTTGCAAATCCCATTTGAAACATCCTGTGCTTTGTGATATGTACTCTGTGTAACACCTTATATTGGATTAATTGAAGGTTAGTGTTGTTAGTCATTGTGAATGTTTTGGTGCAAAATTGTTCCCAGGATACGGCATTGGGAGAGAAAGCCAAGTCCTGTTCCCATTTTGTGAAGGGGAGATGGAATGTAGTGTCTGCGCTTGCCAGTATTTTGTATATTTTTGAAAATATTTTCCTCTGTGATGTTATTTTATTCATTGCTAATATAATTGGAGGTGGTTCAAGATCATTCTGTGTAGTGTTAATTTTTTATTTCAAAATTGATTTCAGCTGTAGAAATTGGAAGTGTTGGTCTGTCCCAATGCCGTATCCTTCAGTCAAATCTTGATAAGTGATTAGGCTGTTGTCTGTGAAGATGTGGTGAAGATGAGTAATGCCTTTTTGTTTCCAAGCTGGGAAGTATATGGGTGATTTGCCGAGTTGAAAGTCAGGGTTGTGCCAGATTGGTGTGTATTTACAGTGGGTTAGTGTGTTACCAGTGATTTTGTTGGCTTTCCACCAGGCTGTCAGAGTTGTGGAAATGACTGTATTCCTAAAACAAGAGTGATGTTTTATGCTTGTGCTAAAGAATGGCAGATCTTGTGGTGAGATTTCCATGCACATGTCCTTCTCAATGTCATCCCAGGGGTTGTATTGTTGGGTAGGGTGAATCCATTTGTAGATGTATATTAATTGGTTGGCCAGATAATAGTTGAGAAAGTTAGGTGCTTCAAGTCCTCCTTGTTTTTTGTTTTTTTGAAGGGTGGTTAACTTAATTCTTGCTTTTTTATTCTTCCAGTAAAACTTAGTAATGGTGGAGTCCAGGGAGTTGAACCAATTGGTGGTAGGCTGGGTTGGGATCATAGTGAATAGATAATTTATTTTTGGGAGAATTGACATTTTGACAGTTGATATTCTACCTATTAGTGAGAGTGGTAAGTTTAGCCATCTTTGTGTGTCGTCTTCTATTGTTTTTAACAGTGGGATGAAATTGAGTTGAAATAACTCTGACAGTCTGGGTGAAATGTTGATTCCTAGATATCTGATATTCCCTGAGGGGAAGGGGAAGGATGGGCTCTGAGCTGCAGGACTCCTATCACCCCCCCACAATGGCAAGATGATTGACTTTGACCAATTTATAGCGTAGTCTGATATTTTCGAGAAGGAGTCTATGAGTTTGGTAGTTGCTTGTAGTGAATTGGTTGGTTCCTGTAGGTATAACAACACATCGTCTGCATAGAGGCTGATCTTATGGTGAGTATTGTGTGTAATGATTCCTTTGATATCATCATTTTGTCTGATTGCTGCTGCGAGAGGTTCAATAAAAAGGGCAAAAAGAGAGGGGGAGAGTGGACATCCCTGCCTGGTTCCCCTGTGAAGTGTGAAGCTTTGTGATGTTAGTCCGTTAGTTGTAACAGTGGCCCTGGGTGACGTGTATAGTGTTTTAATCCAATGAATAAACGACTCTCCGAAACCAAATTTCTGTAATGTCCGGAATAAAAATGACCAGTTTACTCTATCAAAAGCTTTTTCTGCATCTAGTGAGGTGATTATTACATCAAGGTTTTGTTGTTTGATTATATTCATTAGATGGAATAATCTGCGCATGTAATTTGACCCGAGGCGTCCTTTAATAAATCCTGTTTGGTCGGGGTGAATTAGGGTGGATATGACTGTTTCCAGTCTGGTGGTTAGCGCTTTAGTTATTATTTTAATATCTGTGTTGATCAGTGAGAGGGGGCGGTAGCTAGAGGGTAGGGTTGGGTCTTTGTCCGGCTTGAGCAGTAGTGAGATGAGTGCTGTGTTCATGTCAAGGACTACAGCCCCCTCAGCATCGACGGGGCACCGGTTGAGAGAGTGAACAGTTTCAAGTACCTCGGAGCCCACATATCCGAGGACTTGACATGGACCACACACATTGACAGTGTTGTGAAGAAGGCACGACAACGCCTCTACTTCCTCAGGCGCCTAAGGAAGTTCCAAGTCAGTCAGAAGATCCTTAGGAACTTCTACTCATGTACAATAGAGAGCATCCTGACCGGCAACATCACCTCCTGGTTTGGGAATAGCACTGCACAAGACCGTAGCAGACTACAAAGAGTGACACGTTCAGCCGAACGCACAATTGGAGGGGGGCTTCCCACCCTCCAGAACATTTACAACAAGCGGTGCAAGGGGAAGGCTAAGAGAATTATTAAGGACTCGAGCCACCCGAACAACTGCCTCTTTGAACTGCTGCGGTCAGGCAAGCGATACCGGAGTCTTAAGGCGAGCACAGAAAGACTCAGAAGAAGCTTCTATCCCCAGGCCATCAGGCTGCTAAACGAACAATAAACACTATGCAACAACCATCAAATGCACACAGCACACACACCCACACGCACACACTCACTCAAACAAACAACACACTGCAGCACCCACTCTCCACACTTTAGATCACACAAACACACTTTATATTTATTGATAAAGGATTTGCACTACAACTCGTACACCTACTGTGAATTGTACCTAAATTGCACCTCGTCCCATTTCTGCCTTGCACTATATAGTATTGTATATTAGTACACTGCACAGTATTGTATATTGTATGGTAACTACGTCTATTCTGCATCGAACATTGTACATATGTCTAAACTGAACACTGTGACCTCATTTTTTTACTTCTAATTTTACTATGTTATTTTATTTCATACTTATCTTGTCTTGCACAGTCTCTGGAGCGTAACAGTAAGAAGCATTTTGTATAAAAGTATTCTGTACTTCTGTATGACAAATATTAAAGAAACTTGAAACTTGAAACTTGAAATGTGTGGGGGGATTCTGGAGGTATGTTTTATTTCATTAGCCATCCTTATGAATAGTGGCGATATTGTTGACCAGAAATGTTTGAAGAATTCAGCAGGGAAGCCGTCGGGTCCTGGGGATTTATTGTTGGGCATCTGAAGTAATGCTTTGTGGAATTCAGTTAAGGTTAATGGATTGTCCAGTGATTGTGCATGCTCTTTGGATATTTGGGGAAGATTTATAGCATCGAGGAAGGCGTCCATATCAGCAGTGCTTGGATTAATGTCAGGTGTGTATAATTTACTATAATTTTTTTTAAATGTGTCGTTGATCTCTTGAGGTGCTCTCAGCGTCTTCCCTGCTGAGTCCTTTACTGCAAGTATAATTGATTTTTCTTTGTTTTTTTTTAGTTGGTTGGCTAGATATTTTCCAGATTTATTGTTGTGTTTAAAGTGGTCCTGTCTTAATCTCTGTATCAAAAATTTCGTTTTTTTATTTTGTATTGTAAGCTGAAATTGTAATTTGCGTAAATCCCTCAAAATTGATTCATTAGGGTCATTAACATATGCATTATTTAATTCCTCTATTTTTTGTTTCAGATTATTTTCAAATTGGAGATATTTTTTTTTCTTATGTGATGAATATGATATGATGTTTCCTCTCAATACTGCTTTGGCCGTTTCCCATAGTAATGTGGATGAAATTTCTGGAGAGTCGTTCGTTTCCATCAAGGATGTCCACTCTTTCTTGAAATATGTGTCGAATTCAGGGTCTTCCAGCAGTGATGTGTTGAAGCGCCATCTCTGGGAAGATAGTTTGGGGTGATTAGTATTTAGAGTGAGGGAAACAGGTGCATGGTCACTGATTGTAATGGGATGGATTTTAGAATCACAGATGTCTGGTTGGATTGAATTGCTGGTAAGAAAGAAATAAATTCGAGAGAGAGACTTATGGACATGTGAGAAATGTGTATACTCTTTAGAGGAGGGATGGCTTGTGCGCCAGCTGTCGCCAAGACCAAAATCCGTCATATATTGTTTCAGTGTGTCAGTGGAATGCCAATTTCTTGATTTGCTTGTTCTGTCAATAGTGGGATTAATAACTGTGTTGAAGTCACCTCCAATTATGATAGTTGAGTTGGAGTGATTACTTAGTGCTGAGAAGAAAGAGTGAAAAAAAGTGGGGTCATCAGCATTAGGACCGTAAATACTGGCAATGGTCATGTTGTGATTAAAAACAGAGCAGTTGACAATGATGAAACGACCCTCTGGGTCTGAAAATGTGAAATTGTGAGTGAGTGTCGTTTATTAATTAAAATGGAAACTCCTCTTTGCTTTGAATTATATGTTGCTGAGAAGGTTTGAGGGAAATGTACAGATTTCAATTTTTGATGGTCGGATTCTGCTTGGTGGGTTTCCTGTAATAGACAGATGTCTGCTTCTAGTTCCACTAGGTGGTTCATGATTTTAATTAATTTAGCCTGTGAGCCAGCCCCTCGAATATTCCATGTTATAAATTTAATAGGAAGCATTTAGTGTTTGTGTGTATATACAGTATGTGTGTATGGTCGCGCACGAGTGTGCATATATATGCGCATACAAGCGCCTGTATTTGCATGTGTGTGTATGCATATGGTTGTGTCTGCGCGTTTGGTGTAGATATATTGGGGGGGAGAAGGGAAAGAGGGAGGAACATTTAAATTTGTTGTTGAACAGGGAGGAGGAGACTAAGGGAAGGGTACAGACAAACAAGACAACAAGCAACATTAAGACAGCACATAACCGGAGCCCATTGCTCCGTTCTATCATTTTGGCAACTTGTCAGCTAGCCATGTGTCCCGTGAAGATAATAATCAATAATGATATCATTATAAAAAGGAGAAAAGAAAGAGACAAAAAATATATAATAATAATAATAATAATAATAATAAAGGAAATAAAAGAGAAAGAAAGAACAAATTTAAGAAATATATATATACATAAACAAATAAGCAAGATAGTAGAGAGATACATAGGCTATATCAATTAGCAGTCCAATAGGAATAGGGGAGAGCAGATGTAGAGTCATTGTTCATATTCTGTGTTATTGGGGAGAGATTTACTTACTATCTTGGAGGCGCTTAAGGTTCATGTTTTAGTTTCACCACTAGAAGGCGCCAAAGCCTGGGTAGTAGTTGGGTTGGAGAAGGCTGGATTTGTGTTGTTAGATTAGATTAGATTGTACTTTATTGTCATTATATTTGCATACAACGAGATTTGGGACTCAAACTTAAGGTGCAGTAATAAAATCACACTTAATAAAAGAGAAACATAAAATACTATACAGAAACATTAAATACTATATGTAGCAGGGTGGATTATCCCTGCTTCGTGGGAACGGGTGTGCACAGTCACTGGGTAGCGAGACACAGTAGAGCTCCGTCTGACTGCACCTCCGTCTTTGGGTCTGGAGCTTCAACTGGAGGCTGGCAGTGGGAGTGGATGGGGCCCGGGATTTACCAACCTGGTCTGGTACTCTGGTCTTCCTCCCCTGCAGCAGGGCGGTCAGCAGTACTCCCCAACACGCTCTCACCTCCCCCAATTACTCCTTTAACCCTCCCACACCTAGTGACTGAATTGTAAATAAATAACTTGGTTCCCCCCGCAAGCAGTACCCTCCCTCAGTGACACTAGAAACCTTACAATAAAAAGGGAAAGGTGGAATAGGAAGGGGTTAATTATAGTAGCGTTACCCACACCAAAATAGCTAATACCGTGCACAGTAATGGACACGCACACAGAATCCCATCTAATGTTTTTATGTTAATTGGTACGTTTGAGTACAAAGTTTAATAGGAGTGGTCCAATGGAATGAAATCCTACTACTGCTCAGTTGTAACTCAATACCTTATGTACACGTATATTCTACACACACCTCTGTGTTAGCACCAGGAATAATATACTTTAATGTATTTGACTCATCACCCACGTCTGGGTCAGTACCATGTATAATACCTCTATCAGGCTTTAATTATATGGTAGGAATAATACCTCAGGTCTGTAACCTCCCCACTGGGAAAGGGTTGATTAGATGGGAAATTATTATTAAAGAACCAACACGGTATCACACTCAAAGGAAATAAAAAATGTGGGCCCACTGTACCAAAACAAAAGTCCTATACTAATGCCAGCATATAATGTGTATGGGGTACCCCTATGAACTGGATTTAGCAACGTTAGCTTTGCCTGTAGGCCGCATTACACTGTGTACTGTGCAATAAGATCCGGAGCACTGGCGCTCTACTGTACTCAACCAAGATGGCGTCCTCGCCGCGCCACCACTGTTCGGGGTAGCAAGATGGCGTCGAACGCTCTCGTCACGGGCACTAGCAAGCGGGGCTGGAGCAGAGGAAGCAGTAGCGGGCTGGGAGCGTGTGCTGGATGATGGCGCCTCTGCTGGACGGGAAGAACTCCCGTGCTGGGCTGAAGACCGCCGGTGCAGAGCAGACATCCACGCCGGCGAAGACTGGTTGTTGACGGCCGGTGCTGGATAGACGCGCAGCAACAGCAACACCCTGGAAACTACCTTAACTGAAGCTACTCTAAGGGTCCCAAACAGCCGTGATATATAATGGCGCAGGGTGTCTCTAAACACCGGTCTTCTTCAAGCCACGCTGGCGGGGCACCTCACTAGAGGGAATATCTTTAACTTAAGCCACACTTGGCTATACCGCATTTCTTCTAGGATAACTCGTTGTATCACTAGGGTTATTCAGTGGGGAAAACATGCAACGCTCCCCTACGGTTACTTTTCTAGGATAACCCGTAATATACTCAAGTTCAATACGTTCACCCGTGTGGTACACCACGGGGCTCCGTCAAGACACGACCGATCACATCCAAGTCCACTGTCGAAGAGGCTCGTTCTCCCCCCTTCCGTCTCCATTGGCTTGCTTCCTTTCCCGTCTCTCTCTTACGCTCTCTGCCTGCCACCGCGACCCCTGCTGGTACCGCCAACTAGCCCCACAGGGAAGCACTGGATGAAAGAATATGGCCCAGTGTTACTGTTCATAATCCATATTCCAGCCGGTAGAAGGAGAAGTCCGCGTCATTGTTCGAGGGAATATTAATGGACACTAGTTAGTATGTCTTGGTGCACCAGGGGAGATAAAAGGCAAGTCAGCACTTCTGAATAATAGCCATATTTTCAGGGTGCTACATTTACAAGAAACATTAAATACTATACAGAAACATTAAATACTATACAATAAGACTGTTACAATTTTGTACAATATACAAAATAACAATATACAGAATAACAATACACAAATAACAATCACAGTGTCAGATGGTAGTGGAGACAAGTCGCATTTCTTTCCTCTCTCCCTAGGCCTTCAAGGCCGTTCCTACCGCCGCCTCTACTGCTCCATGGAGCCCGACGCTGCTATGCCCTGCTTCGTGCCGGTGGCCGGACTATACTCAAATCAACTCTAAATGGATCTAATCAGTGGATTGCATATTTTCTTCAAGAAGCAGAATAAGGCTAACCCTCTCTGCCTATTGGGACATCATAATCTGGCTACCAACTTGAAGACGTGGTCATTTTTGGATTATCGAAGCTTTTGGACTGCAATAAGAAGATTTTGGATCTGTTTACCGCGCACAGGATCTACCAAAATGAACTGATAAGACACTTGGACACTTGGACTAATAATGCATTCAGTCATTTGGACGGAGTTGTTAAAACTCACTCCACTCAAATCAATAGAGTTATATTCCACTCTATTCAAATCAAATTTAAAGTGACGTGGCTGGGATAAATTGTGCCAGTCAGCCAAAACAAATTCCTGGTCCAAGGTCGAACCAGAGAGCTGTGGAGTCGAAGGCCCTCTGGGAGATAAGAGTGGCGAGCGGCTCCCACACCCCCAATCCCTACCTCCCCCACCCAGGACTTGGCTTGTGCACTCCCCCCCACCTCCCCCCCCCCCCCCTCCAGTCCCCCCCCCCCCCCCCCCCTTCCTCTGCATTGGCGCTGCACTGTCGGCTGCCTCGTGTGAGGGATCACTCCCCCCCACCTTCCCCCCCCCCCTCCCACTCCCCCCCCCCCCCCTACAGCCCTGTAACAACCCCAACCCACTCCCCCCTCCTTCCGTAAATGGCGCTGCCTATGACGGCTGCCAGTCTGTTTGCGGTGGTGAATATGCATATGTTTGTCTCAAGGCTCTGTACCATTATTACTATCTAAAATGTAATAATTGTGGAATATTACTGTAGTGAGCTGTATGTGTATGATCCAAGCGTCCTATGATCCTCATAGGAGCATAACAGAAAAAAGCATTCCATGTGAAGGTATTCTGTATCTTTGCATGTCAACTAATAAAGAAACTTGAACTTGAACTTGAAACTTGATATTGCACATCACGATGTTGCACAGTGTGGGAGGAGGGGGAAAGGTGAATTATTAGTGCATGTTAGAGTTCAGGGTGGCTCTGGGGAAGAAACTGTCTCTGAGCCTGTTTGTTCTGGCTCTGATGCACCTGTAACACCTGCCCGATGGCAACAGGTCGAACAGGTGGAAGCCAGGGTGTGAGCTGTCCTTTGTAATGTTTTTTGCTCTGTTGAGGCAGCGTGAGTTGTGTAAGTCCTTCAGGGAGGTGAGGGGGCAGCCGATGATTCTCTGTGCCGAGTTTATGACCCTCTGAATCGCCTTTCTGTCTGCTTCAGTGCAGCTGGCATACCACACTGTTATGCAGTATGTCAGCAGGCTCTCAACAGCAGAGTGATAGAAGGTCACCATCAGCTGCTCCTTCAGTCTGTTTTTCCTCAGCACCCTCAGGAAGTGAAGTCTCTGCTGGGGCTTCTTGATGACCGCGGTTGTAATTGCGGTCCAGGAGAGGTCAGCAGATATGAGGGTACCAAGGAACTTGAAGGAGCTGACTCTCCACATCCTCACTGTTGATGCAGAGGGGGGTTGGGTCTGCACTTTCCTGAAGTCAAAGATGAGTTCCTTGGTTTTTGTGGTGTTCAGTGCTAGGTTATTCACCGAACACCACAATGTTAGTTTCAGGACCTCATCTCTGTATGCAGACTCTGTTGTCTTGTAGAGGCTTTCAAGAGCGTTGCAGCAGGTGATGTGTAGAAACGAGACGTCACATGTTCCCGTGGGAACCGGGTCTCCCATTCATTTCGCTCCTGGTTTTATCCTCGAGGCTCAAACTGGGGATGTCATCATCCTCCTATAGGAGCGCTTAGCGAGGCTACAGGAGAAGGGGAGAGGGCAGGTGCACAGCATAACATCCACTAGCATGCAAACAATAAGCATAGCACCAGCATTAGCTCAGTCAGCAGCATGGACCAAACACAGCAAACCAAGTCATAGTATTAGCATAGCATTAGCTCCATTAGCAGCATGGATAAGACATAGCAAACCAAGTCATAGTCAGATATATATAAGTCACTTAACAACATAATGCAGGCAATGTATAATAGGGATGGGTACCTTTCACATTTGAACCGATACCGGTACCGGTACCTGTGAATCGATACTGGTACCCAACGGTACCTTTTTTCGGTACTTTAGTCTCAAGAAATTTAATTTACCTACCTCAGTCGTAAAAAAGAAAATCCAAACTTCAAATAACTACAATTTCGACAGTTTTCGGCTTGTCATTGCTCCAACTGCTTTGTTGTTGAATCAAGTAAAATCCTAGGTAAGCATATATTGTGCGTGTGAACGTTGACACGAAAAGAAAAAAGTAAAAAAAAAAAAAAAAAAACGGTAAATTTTTTTTTTTATAAAAAATATTTTTTTTTATTTAAAAAAAAAAAAAAAATCTGTGTCTCACTTGATTCGATACTCGGTAGTACCGACGTGTTTCGGTTCGGTACCTCAAAAGTACCGAATTCGGTACCCATCCCTAATGTATAATGCATAATACATATAACATTTATATCATAAACCATAGATATTACATTTGGAGGCTGTAGATAACTTACTTTTATCATGAACGCACTCTCTCACTGTGACAGCAGTGGAAAACACATGTGCCGCCAAGATGGCCCCTCCATTTAACCATAGCATTTAACCACAATAGGACCCCTAGGCTGTCCAGAGAGATGCCTGCCTGGAAGTAATAGGACCCCTGGGATGTCCAAAGAATTGCCTGACTGGAAATAAGCAATTAGCAAAAGCGAAAGGCTAGAGAAAGCCAGGAAGACCCAGAAACAGCTGGAGAAGGTCTGTCGAGGTGGATCTCAAGGAAGAAAAAACATCATGGAAGGAAGTAGAGAAAATCGCCCAACACCAAACCAGCTGGAGAGAGTTCATGAATGACCTATGCTCCCCAAAGAACAAAAGGGTTTAAAAAGAAAAGCGAAAGGCCTCTCCTCTGTCCTGATTCTCCCAGACCTATCCTCGCATCCCTCGCAGGAATGGGAGTGGCTGGCTCTGCGCTGACATGGCTGACATCATACCTCAATGACCGCTCCTACCAAGTGTCATGGAGAGGGACCCTGTCGGCCACCCGCCCCCTGTGGACGGGTGTCCCCCAGGGCTCGGTCCTAGGACCCCTTCCCTTCTCCCTCTACACTAAATCTCTGGGTAACATGATCACCTCTCATGCCTTCTCGTGCAGATGATACTAAACTCTTCCTCTCCTTCCCTCCCTCAGGTATCCACGTCTCCGAGCAAATCTCGGCCTGTCTGTCCGACATCTCCGCCTGGATGACGACCAACCACCTCAAACTGAACCTAAGCCAAACAGAATTGCTCCACCTGCCGGCCAAATCCTACTCCCTGACGACCTTTCCATCACAGTTGAGAATGCAGCTGTGACCGCGTCCCCGACCGCCAAGAACCTTGGTGTTGTCCTCGACGACCAGTTGAACTTCTCTGCTTACATCGCAGCGACAACCAGAACCTGCAGATTCCTCCTGAGCAACGTCAGAAGGATCCGCCCCTTCCTGACAAAAGAAGCCACCCAACTCCTCGTCCAATCAACAGTCATCTCCCGCCTCGACTACTGCAATGCACTGCTTGCTGGCCTTCCGACCACTGCCACCAAGCCTTTTCAACTCATTCAGAACGCAGCGGCCGACCTGACCTCAAACCTACCAAAGTCAGCCCGTCACCCCACTTCTTAGGGACCTGCACTGTCTCCCCAAGGCCCTCGACCTGGCATACCGTGCGGCAAAGGGAACGGCTCCCGCCTACTACCTCCGGTAAATTATCTCTAACTACACACCCTCAAGACCCCTACGCTCTGCATCTTCTGGCCGCCTCAGACCTACTCCTATCCGAGCTCCGGGAGGGTCATCAAGGAGAAGCCGCCTTTTCTCAGTCCTTGCCCCACAATGGTGGAACGAACTGCCCACCACAGTTAGGACAGCCGAAACCCGTCCAATCTTTCGCCGTCGACTAAAGATGCACTTCTTCAACCATTATCTGAAAAGAATTATTAATAAAAAAATATATATATCTAACCCTAACTAACCTTACTCAATCAATCAATCAGATTTATTTATATAGCACATTTAACATGACACGTGTCAACCAAAGTGCTGTACAGAGGGTAGATACACATAGATACATATTGACAACAATCACACTCCGTTTTATGGGAGGGCACACAGGCAAACACATAGGAAAACAGGGCATGAGTCAGTGAACGGGAAAGGCTAGTAGGTAGAAGTGGGTTTTGAGCCTCGATTTGAAGGCATCTTCTGTCATGCACTTGTCCTAATATACTAATCTACACTGTAGCACTCAACACTTTGATGAACATTGTTACTCAGTCTGATGACTTGTCGTACAGAACTTGTAAGTCGCTTTGGATAAAATAATGTAAATGTAAAATAATAATAATACCCAGCATAACAAATAGCATAACAAATAATGATGAATTTACAACAACCATATTGTGCAATGAGCAGGATTACATGGTCAAATATCTCAAGCAAAATTTGAATAGGGAGGTCAATATTTGAGAATGTCTTTCTAATGGAGCAGAAAGCACTGGGTGCTTTATCTTTTGGTACATTTGCTGTTAAGTTATCAGAGGCACACATTTCTAATCCCAGGCAATTGTACCATTAACAGTGATTTACGGTTGTGTTACCTAATGAAAAAGAGTATCTGTTTTTCTTGCAGTTTTTTGTACTTGTAGGGGGACACAAACAAAGTTAGCTTTAATTAATCGATTAGCTGTGCTTTTTAGAGCTAAGCAGGAACCCTGCCTACCTAATGTACAGTACTGCCCAGTTTGTACATTTATTTTACTCTTGGGTGTGGGTAATCAGGCAGGGAAGGAAGTTATTCATTTGTGTTGCTACACCCACCCACCACGGTTTGTTCCACACAAGGGAAGAAAGAGATGCTGGGAAATTAATAATTAAAATAAAATGTTGACTAATTTATCACTTGGGCCTCTTTGGCACCCTCTAGAGTTCTTCTCTCGTAACGGGGGCCTTATTTTGAGAAACATTGATTGATTGATTGAATTGAAAACTTTATTAAAAGATTGCAGAATGGGTACAATACAGTACCTCAATACACACAATTGTTAATGTACAAAAGGCCCAAGGACTGGGCTGACATAAGGACTGTGGGGTGCTGTGCTGCTGTTCTGCTGTTCTGCAGCGGGACGCCTCTCAGTCAGACATAAAGGCTGTGGGGGGCTGCTCTGCTGTTCTGCAGCAGGATGCCTCAGACATGTCTAGACATGTCTGTCGATAGCCAGCATCCATATATACTAGTGGGCTTAGAGATTCCTTCAGTTCATGTGTGCGTCCCTGATCACAAGTAAGTGTTAAATATGTGTATGATGAGGACGCTTAGTTATTGTTGGTGATTTATATGGTTAAGGCCTATACTAATGTTATAATTCTACCAGCTGTTTAGGAAGCAATTTACCAGTATGTTTATAGTGATAATCTAGCCTATTGGGTATAATCTATGTTGTTGAGTATAGTATCTAGTATCTGTTTAGCACAGTTTATCCCTGTAACTAGTATAGGTAAAGCACTGCTTATCCCCATTGGTAGTTCCACTCGTGAGGTTTATGTTACTTGTAGCAACAGTATATTGTATAGTATATAACAGACTGATTAATGAGTACTAGTAACGCTCATGTCTTTGTTTCCTCCCCATTTAGAACCACACACACACACACACACACACACACACACACTCTCACATACTCCCACCGGGTTAATGGGAAATAGAAGTAGAAATGGCCTGTGCATCTGTCTGACCATTGATAATAAAACTCATCAAAGAACGTTCCTGCCTCCCGTGTCCTGACTAGACACCCCGTGTTGTTGACTATATTTCCTAACCACCAAGAGCTTCACTACAAAATGGTCCTTCGAACCGGATAGAGTCAACGATATGGCAACCAGTCAAGGAGGGATGAGCCTCCCCGCTTCACCATCCGTGCGCCCCAGACGCACCGTGCCGCGCCCGAGATGGCTAGACGACTACCTAGTGGACAGTACACGCCAGCGTGACATAGAGCAGCTGCGCAGGCATGAAGAGGATAAAGCACAGCCCAGTCCCGCTAGAGGCACATCCCCCATGCCACCAATGCAGAATGTGCACGAAACAATAATGCACCAAGTTCTGGCGACTGCGCGGCAACAGAGTGAGACGGCTCTGGAGAATGCACGCAGTGCGCGGCAACAGAGTGAGACGGCTTAGAAGCAAACCAAGCTTTTGGAGCTTGTTCTGCAGCACCATTCCTCCCGATCCTCAGCTCAGTCATCAAGGAGGTCATCACGGCATCAGACTCCAGTTCGCCAACTCCACCCAGAAAGAGTAGGCGAAACGCAGGTCTCCCCTGCCCGTGCACCTCACTACTCCCCAGCCGAGGATCACCCAAGTATAGCTGCAGTGGAGCTTGTTCTGCAGCTCCATTCCCCCCGACCCTCAGCTCAGTCGTCAAGGAGGTCATCACGGCAACAGACTCCAGTCCGCCAACTCCACCCCGAAAGAGTAGGCAAACCGCAGTTCTCCCCTGCCTGTGCACCTCACTACTCCCCAGCCGAGGATCACCTAAGTATGGCTGCAGAACTAACCGACCAGCTAGAAGATTTGAGTATCCACGAGCCAGAGTGGACACTTCCCCCACCTCTCAGCCGAGCCACTCACCCCCTCCAACGCGCAATTGAAGTACCCCACGGCTTTCAGGCTTGCAAGCAGGAGAACCAACAGAACCAAGGCTCCTCTCGTCAGCCCAGCCAGCCCAATAGGCCAACCCAGAACCTGCCGCAATCAGAGGGCCTGGCAAGAAGCGGACCCTCATACTGGCCACCGACCTCCTACCCGAACCCACGAAGCACATCCAATGTGGCTCCGCCTAGCCGCAAGTATGAGGAAAGGAACGAGCCTCAGCAGAGTTACCCGCCACCAACCTGGGCGACACCTCAGGTCATGCAGCAACCCATGCATCAGCACATGCCTCAGTTTGCACACCAGTCAGCACATCAACCTCCGTATGTGCCCTACCTCGCCTACCAAGGGAACCCAGTCATAGCGAGACCATATCCCTCCACAGTATACCAGCATGCACCCCCCAATATAGAAGGTCCAACATTCCCGGACTTTAACAAGGAGGATAGAGCCCAATACGTGGAACTACGCCTTCCCCTCAGTACACTCCTCAATCCTTCTCATTCCGAGCATTACAAGTATGCCATTCTGCTGAAGCATATAAAGGTGCCGCGTGCCCACCGCCTGGTGCTGGCTTACGCAGAGTCAAGTATGCCCTACTCGGAAGCTCTGAGGGCACTGGACGAGCGATACGGATGCCCATACCAGTTCGCTCTGAAGGAGATAGAGGACATGGAACGCTTACCACCCATTCGAGACGATAGAGCCCTCGACGAATTTGCCATCAGAGTGCAGTCGCTAGTCGGGATGCTGATGTCTCTTCAAGGCGAAGGTCACGAGGAACTCCACTGCGGCTCAAACGTGAAGCGCCTCCTCAACAGGCTTCCCAAACACCAACAAGAGAGGTTCTGTCGTGAACAGTACAGGAAAAACCCAGACAAGACGAAGCTGTCCCTCACCGACTTCGCAGAGTGGCTGAGGGTAGAAGTCAGATGCCTGGACATTGAGCCCTCCCTTCATGCTCACAGTGAGAACGACAGGAGAGACCCCAAGTATCAGCCCAAGATAAAGGTCACTACGGTGATGCATGGTACAGACAACCCCCAAGATCCTCCACCTGAAAGGCCCTCCAAAGTATATCAACCTGTCCAGACCCAAGGGAAGGGTAAGATATACTGCCCCTACTGCGAGTCAGAACACTACCTCAGCCAATGTGAACGCTTCGCTAATCTGACCAGAGGGGAGATAGTGGACTGGATCAAATCCAAGAGAAGGTGTTGGAGATGCGGTCGTCCTCACCTAGCCTCCGCCTGCGACCTGAAGAAGCTGTGTCGACTCTGTAAGTCCAAACACCTCTCCGTCCTGCATGAGGTTAACCAGAGGAGTGGGAACGAGCCCACCATCACCTCAACAGCAGAGACTCACTACCTGGATCAGCCAAACGGATACAACCGAGTGCTCCTGAAGATCGTCAGAGTCAACCTGCACTACATGGACAGAGTCAACACCTATGCAGTGCTGGATGATGGCTCAGAGAGAAACATCCTGCTCGCTTCAGCAGCACGCCACCTGGGAATACAGGGTCAAGCGGAAGACTTGACCCTTCGCACTATCCGCCAAGACGTCAAGACCCTGTCAGGCTCACGTGTCTCCTTCGCCACCGCCCCAGTATCCGAACCAAGGGAAAGGTTCCCTATTCAAGGTGCCTTCACCGGTGAACAGCTAGGTCTGTCTCAGTACAGCTACCCAGTCACCCAGCTCCACTGCTGCTTCCTCCCCGTCTGCCGAGCTATTCAGCCAAGTCGAACGGCTGTGGCAGCTGGATACACTGCCTTTCAAGAGCGAGAGGTTAGTGAACAGATCCAAACAGGACAAGTACTCAGTGGAGCTGTGGGAGGCCGAGACCACCCGTGTAGAGGTCAACGGAGTGCAGCGGTATGCCACCCCCCTCCTGCGAGTCCAAACCATGCCCAAGCTGCAAGTTTCAAGGGAAGCTGTAATGAAGAACCCACGGAACACAGAGGAGAGACAAGCCCCTACTGAGGTTCCTCTGGAGGAACCTAAAGACAGACGAACCACCATCAGTGTACCAGTGGGAGGTCCTGCCCTTTGGGACACATGCAGCCCCTGCTGTGCAACCTTTGCCCTCCAGAAACATGTCATCGAGTCTAGCCAACCAGCAGAGGATGTTCGCCACAGTGTAGAACAGTGTTTCTATGTGGATAACTGTCTGCAGAGTCTGCCCACCAAAGCCACAGGCGGCTTCGAGATCCGCCAGTGGGCCAGCAACCAGCCAGAGGTGATCGGCAACCTGCCCAAAGAGGCCAAGGCAGATAGCAGTGAGAGATGGGTCTCCCAGACCCATGGGGAAGCTCACGAAATGACACTAGGACTCAGTTGGCACTTCATGGAGGACACGCTCCACTACAGACATCGCCCAGTTGCCCCAAGCCAGACAACTATGAGAAAGATACTAGCAAGCCAGTACGACCCCCTGGGTCGCATCCTGCCCTTCACCACAAGGGCCAAAGTTCTGGTCCAGAAACTGTGGGACACAGACCGCGACTGGGATGACCCACACTTACCTGCCGATCTCCTGCAACCCTGGACCACAGGGGAAGAAGAGCTCCCACAGCCCCGAACAGTCAGCCTCTCACGGTGCTACTTCCTCATGGGGCGGCCCGACTCCTCACTCCCTCCAGTGGTGTACCCTGAATCCGAAATCCTCAGCCGGAGAAGATGGCGACACAGTCAGGTGTTAGCCGACCAGTTCTGGACCCACTTCCTGCATAACTACTTACCCTCCTTGCAGTCCAGGCAGAAATGGGTGAAGGACACAGAGAACCTCACTGTCGGCACGGTGGTGATGGTGATTGACCAGTGGCTACCTAGAGCACTGTGGCCTGTAGGACGGGTCACGAAGACCATCAGGAGTGCCGACGGGAAGGTGCGGTCTGCAGAGGTGCAGGCGGACGATAGGACCTACACCAGACCAGTGGCGAAGCTTATTGAGTTACCAGCCATCCCAGAGGACGCCCCGACAACGACTCCGGAAGACAGTTGAGCCTTTCCATGAACTAATCCACACTGTGGATTAGGGGGCGGCTGTACAAAAGGCCCAAGGACTGGGCTGACATAAGGACTGTGGGGTGCTGTGCTGCTGTTCTGCTGTTCTGCAGCGGGACGCCTCTCAGTCAGACATAAAGGCTGTGGGGGGCTGCTCTGCTGTTCTGCAGCAGGATGCCTCAGACATGTCTAGACATGTCTGTCGATAGCCAGCATCCATATATACTAGTGGGCTTAGAGATTCCTTCAGTTCATGTGTGCGTCCCTGATCACAAGTAAGTGTTAAATATGTGTATGATGAGGACGCTTAGTTATTGTTGGTGATTTATATGGTTAAGGCCTATACTAATGTTATAATTCTACCAGCTGTTTAGGAAGCAATTTACCAGTATGTTTATAGTGATAATCTAGCCTATTGGGTATAATCTATGTTGTTGAGTATAGTATCTAGTATCTGTTTAGCACAGTTTATCCCTGTAACTAGTATAGGTAAAGCACTGCTTATCCCCATTGGTAGTTCCACTCGTGAGGTTTATGTTACTTGTAGCAACAGTATATTGTATAGTATATAACAGACTGATTAATGAGTACTAGTAACGCTGATGTCTTTGTTTCCTCCCCATTTAGAACCACACACACACACACACACACACACACTCTCACATACTCCCACCGGGTTAATGGGAAATAGAAGTAGAAATCGCCTGTGCATCTGTCTGACCATTGATAATAAAACTCATCAAAGAACGTTCCTGCCTCCCGTGTCCTGACTAGACACCCCGTGTTGTTGACTACATTTCCTAACCACCAAGAGCTTCACTACAGTTAACACTTTGGCGACCACAGTCTTGCAGCGATTTATGCCTCAGAGGACAGAGGTTTGTTTACAAACCGATGTACTTTCTAAGAGCTATATATATAATTTATAGTATTGCTATCTGTCCATTCTCATTGTCACTTGAGTGCATAAACTGTGCCTTCATAATGGCTTAAAGAAAATAAAAATCCATCGGTTGGTTGTCATTTTATAGCGTTGTGAATATAAGGTTTATCGCGCTTTTCGTCTCGTATTTTTTCCAGGAAGCTAGATAATAGGCTAAACGTTGGTGCCGTTATATCAAACGCCATTTCTGCTGTATATATACGAATGAAATAAAACAAACTGCGTAGCATCCGGACTATTACAGAGCATCTATGGATGAAATGGGGGCGGCGGGGAATGCCGATTAGTATTATTGATTAGCAATAGAGTGTGCGTTCAGGTAGCCAATGTCAGTGATCGATCACGTTAGGTTTTAAAACAATGTCCAATCCAGCTGTAATTTGGGGGAATAGTATCCTACCGTCAGGCCATGTGATCGCCGGCAGCATTCCTTCATTAGTCATCGGATTCTGGTAGATCGATATGTCCATTGGCTAATCATAAATCCCATTATTCCAGGCTGAAATATGCGTTCGGTAATGGGATCAAAGATGGAGGGTCTTCGTTTGGAATCGAGGCTCATATGATCTGCCCACAGACTGTAAAAGAATATTTTTTTACAATCGCCCTCAATGATACTGCAGTGGAGCGATGGCGCCCCTAAGCGGATCTGGCCGGTATTGCATGTTTCGAAAATCAAATATGTGGGTAGGTCATGCATCTCGATCGCGGACGTTAATAGCGTTATAAATATGGAATAAAACAATAACAACTTGCCACGGCTATATACGTGACTCTGGTCCACAACCAGGCCACGTGAGCGGATCGGCGAGGCCGAGAAATCCGCTCTTCGCTCTTTAAAGCTTGGTCCGCTCCGCTAATCGCTCATGTTGACCCCGCCCCCAAGTCGCTCTCCGCTCGCTCCCCGCTCACCTTGAATCGAGCGCTCCCCGCTCCCCGCGCCAGATCGCTCGGCCGATTTTTTTTTTTTTTTGGAGCATGGTGTAAATTAGCTCAAACTACAACAGTCTACACCCCCTGGGCCCCTTAACAATTGTTTGTATTGAGCCGCATTGTAATTGTACCCATTCTGCAATGTTAAATAACGTTGTTTATCCATTCACTAGCTCTATTAAGCGATGATAGGCTAGCCGAGCCACAATGCTATGGTCGCTGCCATTAACGTTAGCATGTAAGCTAACAACAACAACAATGGCGTCGATACTTTTTCTAACAGGAGTGAGTGACAAAGCCTGAACAGGATATCACAGGTTCACCCTTCTCATTGGTTGAAAATGGCCTTCATGTTTGTACATCGCCATCTGTTGCTTTGGCATTGTACTGCATGTATATATTACATCAACAGTGTTAAACCACTGTGAGCGGCCTGGAGTGGATTGGAGCGGAGGAGAACTCTCGCTCCGGACGTCGCGCCGATTCATTTTAAAACCCACTCCTCGCTCACGTCAAAACCGCCCGTTCCGCGCCGCTCACGCGCCGCTCACATGGCCTGTCCACAACACATGGCACCGAAACACGTATATATACGTGGACGGTCCTTAAAGTGTTAAGGGGATGCAGACCAGAGAAAGACTTTCATCTTGTTTACATCAGGGTCCCCCATTTTCAATTAATCAGGTGATTCTCATGAAATCTTGATTTCAAAATTTCAAACATAATTTTTTTTAACAAACTTGCACCAACACATTTCCTTTCCAAGCACTATAAGCCAGGTCTGGAGTATATGTGAATAATAATTAGAAAATATTTATTTACAATTTAACACCTTTTTGAACACATTTTCCAAAATAAGTCCTTCAAATTCTCATTACCGCAACAGTCTTAAAACGTCAAGACAATAAAAAAAGCTTATACATTTTCACAGTTTTAAGAATTGATTATTAACAGTCATAGACACATACCTGAAACTATGAAATAATATATATCTTTAAATAATAATTTTTAGAATAGTTTGTCATATTACTCTCATTACCGCAACACCTTCTGCAGTCGACAACCAAATTTTTGTGATATTTCATGGAAACCTGAATTTGTCTTAAAATGTCATTGTAAACCTGAAAGCACATGGACATGCTTTTAGAATCAAATTATAATTGTTCACTAAATTAAATAAACATTAAATTAACAGCCATTGTGGTAATGATACATGGGTTTCAGAAATGAGATTAATGATTTCGGTAATGATAATAAGTATATGCTAAGTGTTGCCAGCCATAACTCGAGGCTTAAAGTGGAGATGAAGCATAGCGATAAATACATATTCATAGCATCACATTAGTATTTAGATAAGCCACAGAAAAAATCACGTTATAAAAATAAGCAGTTTCTAAGAAAAAACAATTTGTTATGTGCATTTTTGAAGCATTTATCATTATGGGCGTGGCCATTTTGTTGCTGACGTCATGAGGCTGGTTTGGTGTATACACTGCTGGTTAGCTGCCTATAGTGAATGGGTCAGTCAGTAAATAAAATGTTGCCTACAAAACAACGGGACCGCGGTGGTTCTGTTTGTATTGCTCCTGGCTGTTCAAACTAATTTTACCATGTGAGAGAGAGGAAAGTTGGTTAATTTCCACAAACTACCAGTGAAAAAAACAGTGTTGTTGGCACGTTGGCTCAGGCTGGCTGCACTCAGGCGGCGCGACCAGCCTGTTGGACAGGGAAGGAGGATCTGCAGCGAACACTTCATTGCCTCGGATTATGTTGTTGGGGTGGGATGTTTGTCCAGAAGACCACTAATCAGCTGAAGCCGGACGCGGTTCCCTCGGTCTTTGACAGACAGACCGGCCCAGGCAGTTCAGCATCGCGGAGCATTCAGCCTGCTGGCTACCTAGATCCACTTCAACCAGCGTCGCGGAGCATTCAGCCTGCTGGCTACACAGCTTGTCGGTGTGCTAATAGCCTCGGCAAGCTAACGGTAGCTGGCTACACAGCTTGTCGGTGTGCTAATAGCCTCGGCAAGCTAACGGTAGCTGGCTACACAGCTTGTCGGTGTGCTAATAGCCTCGGCAAGCTAACGGTAGCTGGCTACACAGCTTGTCGGTGTGCTAATAGCCTCGGCAAGCTAACGGTAGCTGGCTACACAGCTTGTCGGTGTGCTAATAGCCTCGGCAAGCTAACGGTAGCTGGCTACACAGCTTGTCGGTGTGCTAATAGCCTCGGCAAGCTAACGGTAGCTGGCTACACAGCTTGTCGGTGTGCTAATAGCCTCGGAAAGCTAACGGTAGCTAGCTCCAGCAGCTTGTCGGTGTGCTAATAGCCTCGGCAAGCTAACGGTAGCTGGCTCCAGGCTATTAGCACATCGACAAGCTGCTGGAGCTCCCGACGCTCGGCTGGTTGAAGTGGAGCTAGGTAGCCAGCAGGCTGAATGCTCCGCGACGCTGGTTGAAGTGGATCTAGGTAGCCAGCAGGCTGAATGCTCCGCGACGCTGAACTGCCTGGGCCGGTCTGTCTGTCGAAGACTGAGGGAACCGCGTCCGGCTTCAGCTGATTAGTGGTCTTCTGGACAAACATCCCACCCCAACAACATAATCCGAGGCAATGAAGTGTTCGCTGCAGATCCTCCTTCCCTGTCCAACAGGCTGGTCGCGCCGCCTTGAGTGCAGCCAGCCTGAGCCAACGTGCCAACAACACTGTTTTTTTCACTGGTAGTTTGTGGAAATTAACCAACTTTCCTCTCTTTCACATGGTAAAATTAGTTTGAACAGCCAGGAGCAATACAAACAGAACCACCGTGGTCCCGTTGTTTTGTAGGCAACATTTTATTTACTGACTGACCCATTCACTATAGGCAGCTAACCAGCAGTGTATACACCAAACCAGCCCCATGACGTCAGCCATGACGTCAGCAACAAAATGGCGGAGCCCATGTTGAAAACAGGGATATTATATTTGATTTTTCAGACAAATAAGATAGATTTCACATTTGATTATAAAACCCTGTCTTACACAAGGTACACAACAAACAAACTAGGATCACATTGTTCACTGCTTCATCTCCCCTTTAAGAGCAAGCCTGTTGGTTACCGTACTTTTCGCACTATAAGCCGCACCTGAATATAAGCCGCAGCAGCTAAATTGAATGATGTGTACATATATAAGCCGCACTGGACTATAAGCCGCAGGTGTTTTAATGTTTAATTAATTACCATAATGTAAGGGTTCGTGCACAGAGGGGATTGTCGGGAAAGAGATGGCTGTTTGAGGAAGCTCCCATTTATTAACATTTTTGTTTAAACAGTAACGGTAGCTAGGTACTAACGATAGCTACTTAGCCAACACTAGGTAGCTACTAACGTTAGCTCATGGAACGATAGCTACTTAGCCAACACTAGGTAGCTACTAACGCTAGCTCACGGAACGATAGAGCCAACACTAGGTAGCTACTAACGTTAGCTCACGGAACGATAGAGCCAACACTAGGTAGCTACTAACGTTAGCTCACGGAACGATAGAGCCAACACTCTTCTTCTTCTTCTTAGGCCTTTAAATTCCCAAAGGAACATAGGCCATCGACGAAGCTCCTCCATCCTATTCGGTCTTGTGCCCTCCGCTCCAGATCTTGCCAGGACAGCCCTTCTTTCTTCATCTCCTGTTCTGTGGTTCTTCTCCAGGTGGTTTTTGGTCTGCCTCTCTTCCTCCTGCCCTGTGGGTTCCATGTCAGTGCCCGCTTTGTGATTGATTTCTTTCTTCTGAGTGTGTGACCTATCCACTTCCACTTCCTCCTCCGGATTTGAATTTCTATTGTGTCCTGTTTGGTGAGTTCCCACAGGTTGGCGTTAGAGATGGTGTTGGGCCAGTATATTCCCAGGAGGCGTCTGAGGCACCGGTTGGTGAAGGTCTGTAGCTTGTTGATTATAGTGGTGGTGGTTTTCCAGGATTCTGAGCCATATAGTAGAGTGGTCTTTACGTTTGAGTTGAAGATCTGTAGCTTGGTCTTGAGTGACAGGTTTTTTGCCTTCCAGATGATGTTTAGCATGTTGAATGATGTCCTTGCCTTTCCAATCCTGGCTTGGACATCATCTTCCGTACCCCCTTCCACAGAAATTATGGTTCCAAGGTAAGTGAAGCTGTTTACATCCTCTAATGGGTTTTGTTCCATGGTTATGGGTGTGTTGTTCTTGCTGTTGATACGCATTACTTTGGTTTTGGATGAGTTTATTTTGAGCCCGAGCAGAGCAGCAGTTTCTTCCAGTTTTTTCTGATTTTTCCTGCATCTGTTGATGTGTGTGAGCCAGTAATGCCAGGTCATCAGCGAAATCCAGATCTTCCAGCTGCTCTGTCAAGCTCCATTGTATGCCGTTTTTTTTGTTGCATGTTGTTTCTTTCATCACCCAGAGCATGTATGTTGTTTCTTTCATCACCCAGAGCCAACACTAGGTAGCTACTAACGTTAGCTCACGGAACGATAGAGCCAACACTAGGTAGCTACTAACGTTAGCTCACGGAACGATAGAGCCAACACTAGGTAGCTACTAACGTTAGCTCACGGAACGATAGAGCCAACACTAGGTAGCTACTAACGTTAGCTCACGGAACGATAGAGCCAACACTAGGTAGCTACTAACGTTAGCTCACGGAACGATAGAGCCAACACTAGGTAGCTACTAACGTTAGCTCACGGAACGATAGAGCCAACACTAGGTAGCTACTTGATGTTGATATCAGGAGCTATCAGTAGCTAGCCAGCTAGATAACATTAGACAATGCCTCATGTATTAAACTAAAGTGAATAGTCGACTGGGTCATTTTGTTTAATGCTTCAGTTATGTTGAAAGAGGAGCTGCTCATGCACTCGACTGTGAGGGGGAGGAGGAGGGCTCGACTGTGAGGGGGAGGAGTTGGGGCAAGGCGTGCACTGCTGCAGCAGATTTACGAGTCTGATCTGACGGTCACAGAGCTGAGGGAGCGAGCCCAGTTAGCTGTAAAAATCCATAGATTAGCCGCACCGTTATAAGCCGCAGGGTCGAAAAATGGGGGGAAAAGCTGCGGCTTATAGTCCGAAAAGTACGGTATTCAAAGCAAACCACTTGGTGTGTCTGATTAGCCACAAACACCAAAGCAGTCAATTACATTTGTGTCATTTTACTTGCATCACAAAATGTTGGTAACACAACAAATTACATAACTATGAAAACCTCTAATTTACTGTCTATTTGTCAAGTTAACAGTGAACCTTTTTAATGAGAGATTATTTCAGGGCTTGCCAACGCTCACTGACTGCAGTGACTGGATGCTTTCATAAAATTGCAACTAAAGCATTTGCATATCCTCTCAATCAAATTAAGAAAAAAATGCAGTTCAGCTCAACTCACAACTTTATTCTGTTTAACAACATTCTGTTTAAAAATACAATAAGATGCAATCAATATACATAATAATAACAAAAACAAATAAAACCTTTTCCATAGAACAATCATTGGTTCAGGTCATATACTTCAAAAAGTGCTTTAAATACCAAAAAATAACTCAAACAAATCACACATATCATTATAGGCCTGATAACGCAAAATGTGCAACTCTGAACCTTGCTTAGATAATACAATCCATATAGGCCTAAGATAAATGTGTATATTCTGGTTAAAAACAAGTAGGCCTGTACAAAATGAAATAAAAAACAAGGACACAATCATGACAAAATGGTTGTCATGTATAAAACATGCTTAGACCTGTAGAACCCCCCACCCCACAACACGCATTTACACACACCAGTGTTTTAGACACACTTCTTTGTGTATTTAGCCCAGGGCCCTGTTCCCCGTACCTGGTTCAACTAAGTCGATCGGGAGTCCCATTATCCAGATTCAGTTAACGAGATGATTGAAGCCGGGATTTTCCTGTTCCTCGAAGGTGGATTCAGTCTCGTTAACTCAAACCAGACTTGAGACCCAGGATTAGTGCGCGCGGCCGCTTCATTTGAAAAGCCAGCACGTATCGATAGCAGAGATCCTGATTCTCTAGCGGCATTGATTGATTAATTGATTTAAAACTTTATTAACATATTGCAGTACGGCTCAATCGCCTCGCCGACAAGTTAAATGCGTTATCTATAGGCTAATTTTAAGTCCCTCATTACCTCAATCAATCAGATTATATTTCTTTAAACTTGCCTGCTGGATTGAATAATCAAATGAGATCTTGCTAGCTAAAATAATTAGTTAAACTGTTATACAGAATAACGATACGGCTCTCTTGCCCATTGATTGATGTATGGTCGATCTTTTACTTATCTCCACTGTGGTGTAACGGGTTCTTCTTTTGACTTTCACGCAGACGACCGGGGTTCGAAACCTAGTCTCTTCCTTCTTTTTGCAATATAGGAATAATTCAATTTGGTGCACGTTGAGAGCTATATAAAGAATGACATCCTCAATGCATGTAGATTTATAATATTTTAACTTAAAACTAGGCTACCTTTGCGTATAATCATTAATATTATATTCCAAAAAATTATATTGGAAACACAGGGATTTGAACACCGGTCGCCGGGTTGCCAGGATTGAGCACTACCGCTGCGCCACTGTGCCAGATGGGATAAATTCATTGTTTATACATTAATGAACGAGAGACCCGTGTTTAGAATATTCTTTATTTTGTTGTTGTTGCACCGAGCGAGCGCCACGGTATATAACGTGCATTATTTAGGACAAAGTGAATTTAGTATCAGCATTTTGGGTCTATTTTACATTTCAAAAGACCCCTCTGGAAGAATGGAGCACAAAAACGTAATTCAGAATGGTATAATGCAGATCCTAGACTGTGGGAATAATTTCAGGAAACGCGCTGTCACTTCTTTGCGGGGGCGTGGCGATGGTTCATCCGGCTAACTTGAACTTAAACCCTGCTTTCGACCAGGCTCAAACTTTTGGATCTGTTGTCATGGTGATTTGGACAATCCAGATTCGGGGAACCGGAAAGTCCGGCTTAAGTCAGACTTCACCGAAAGTTATCCGGCTAACTCAGTTATCCAGGTACGGGGAACGGGGCCCAGATCTCAGCTGAAACACTAAAATGACGTGCAGAGGATGTGGCAGGTAGTGGCTCCGGGATGACACATTTGATGTCGTCCAAGTAATACCACACTTTCTCTCCATCGAACCTCCGAGATGGAATGTAGAATTTGTTCTCTCCAGCACAATTCATTGTGTCAACCTCATATTGATCATCCACAATCTGTAAAGGACATAGATAAAAGAAAAAGTACAAAACAGGACTCAGGATTTACCATTAACAAGTAACCTAGTGTCCATATCTAAAACTAGTTCTACATATACCTGTGTGATGGTGCCAGGGAACAACTCTGCATCATACTCCACAAGGACCCACTTTCCCACTTCCAAAACAGGTCCTGGCTCTGCATTCTCCGTATCTGACTCCACATTCGCTCCTATGAAGGAGCACTCTTTTGGGAGAAAGCATCCGCATGCACTGCCACAAAAGCAGGATACGTCCAGGGTCTGGATTACTCCTGGTTTTGTAGATGTCAGCTATAAGCAGAAATTAAATAATAAATGTATTAAAAAAGCATATGAATCAATCAAGTTAAGCCAACTTATGACAATTCATTAATTAATTAAAACACTCTTAACACTTTGAATGCCCAAAACGACATAACGTTAGGTTATGGCTATAACCAAGTTCTGTGAGTATTGGTGACGCTCGGCGTCACTACTGCACTGTACCTCGCTCGTGCACGCGCACTGAATAAAAAATTCCACAATGTACCTTTACATCCCAACATCCGTCTGGCCACACCCCTATCAGCTTACCTACATAAGCAGGGGTGGGGCCACATACTCGCCTCCTTCCCAAGCTTTCACCACAAGGTGAGATCAAGGGCAGCAGCGGCGTCTGACGCCGAGCGTCACCAATACTCACAGAACTTGGTTATAGCCATAACCTAACATTTTGTATCGTATGGCTCCACTCGGCGTCACTACTGCACAAGGGAGGCCGAGCGAGAGCCATCGGCCGACAAATGTACCCCGCTGAGGCCCCCCACAACCATCAGATCAGGGAGGACCGAGCCCCCTCGACCCCCCCTAATGGAGGGCACCCCCCCTATTGGAGGATCACGGGAGGGCGACGGATCCGACCGTGCGAAGAGGCACTCAAGCAACTCAACGCACAGGGTGAGCAGACCGTGGCCTGACCCCACGACTACACACACGCACAACCCGCATGCCACCCGGGAACGAACGGAAGGAACAACCTCGTTACTGCCCCCAGAATCACGGGGTCAAGAGCAAACCCAACCCCGTGGCAAGGCCGTAGCAGCGGAGCGCGAAGGAAGACCCAGACCCACTGAAGGGACTGGATCCCCTGGAAAACAGGGGCCCGGAGAGGTCAATGACGCCAGGCATCAAGACCCCACTTAGTGACACCGCCCCCCACATCGCCAGCGTATTCGGATAAGGCCCCTCCAAGAGCGGGCCCTTTCCCCCCAATAGCACACCGCCTGGCACACTGACCCTGCAGAACAGGCAGTCAGCATGGCCGTAAGCACACAAAAAAGGTTAACCAACGGAAGCAGGCAGCGCACCGGGGAAACCAGGCAACAGGCTGTAACCTGAGCCTGGAGCACTGCGGACGAGACAGGCGCCAAAGGAGTTAGCTGAGAACAGCCCCCCCGGCGGAAGGGGCGTATGCTGGCGTTGTTGCATGACCAAGCCTCCATTAAAAAAAACCCACCCAGAGGGGTTGAGGCAGAGAAGGCTGACATGATTGGCAGACGTCATGAACGTGCAGGGGCACACTCAACCGGGTAACCCGGGAGTTGACACTGCTCCAACACACCAGGGAATCAACCACCTTGTCGTTACCCTATGCGGTGGTTGTTCCTATAACCCCTCAAGAAAAAACTCCAAAACACACCTGCGGGCATAACTGGCTATACCGCAGTACAAGTGTTTCAGTTTTCAAAAAAGGGTTATTCCAGGCCTACGGGTCGACGAAACATTACTTCGGACCGGGCCCGGCGGCACGGGAAGCACAGGGTTCCAGAGGAGGTCCAAGACCACCCCAACAGCCCCCTCTTCGCCACGTGTGAGAGAGGAGCGAAAAGAATGGAGAACCAGCCCCAAGCACACCGCACTTGGTATTCCCAGGCGGTCTCCCAACCAAGTACTAACCAGGACCAAACCTGCGTAGCGGACGAGATCGGACGAGATCGGGCGTGTACAGGTTGGCATGGCCGTAAGCCATTACGACAGTGCAGAGTACAATATGTACCCAACAAGGGTCTCCATAGCGCCCAACCCTGTGACACCCGGACCGACCTGGCATTTTCCCCCCCGAAAAAAGCACAAGTCCCTCAGGGTATCAGAACAGCAGATCTGCATCCCCGGCGGACAACGGGTTAACTGACCTGGACCAGCGTGACCAGACCAGTCCCGTGTCCTAACCACACCGACATGCCCACTCCAGGAGAGGGGGTAGGTATGCGTGTCGATCTAAAACATGAAAAGAGGGCGCCACCCAGACGGTCCTCATTTAGACCGTGCTCAGTGGCCCACCCCAAGGACGTGAGACCCCTCTACCTATGTTCAGATCTATTCCGTTAACATCCCCCAGATATGAACGAGAATTCATCGAGACAACCTAGTAAACTGGCGCTCGGAAGAGACAAAACCCCATCCCAGTTGCCCTATAAAAACGCTGTTTTAACAAGCAACCAAGGCGCACTTAGCCCCTGTGTGATCCTGTAACAGAAACACACCGAGCCAGCACTATGTATGCGTCGAGACCCAAACACATCAATGGATAGTCTAGCAAGACACCAAACATTGTTCCTCCAAGTCGCCTGGGAGAACGACACGGAGCCGTCGTGCTTCATGTACCTTCCTCTTTTTATCCAAAAAAGAAAGAACACAGACTGACATGAATCCCTCGTGACGCAGGCTGAGGGTAAAAATTGTTTACATTTTTACATCCCACCACCCTCCCATAGGGAGGAGGCGGAAATCCCCAGAGAGACTTCCCACGCGAGCTGTATAGATTGAAAAGAATATATTGCAACATTGAGCCATGTAAAATTTTGGTTTAGGGCTCTCCGAGGAGGAGGCACTGAACCCATACACACTCAATAATCGAATTGAATCGAATACAGACACAATAGAGCAGGACTCCTTTTTGGAGTTCTACTCACCTTGACAATCTGAGGAGGAGGCTCTGCACTCTGAGGAGGCTCCCTCACATGGAAGGAGAGTCCTAACTCACAGAAGGCCCGAGTAGGAGCTTCGTGAGGAGGAGCCCTGACCCCTCCCTGAAACAGATCCATCATATGGACCTGAACAGTTCACAAAGTCTTACCAACAGAGACGCGCACAGTGACGTACTCTGTGGCGGGGGAATTTCTGCGGTGCACACGCCCAATATTCCAGGGCGTGGGACCAGGAAACCCCCCCCCCCTCTTACCCTGTAACGTGCAGAACAGCAACGTGACAGGAACCTTGAAGAACAGGAGGTCTTAACCCCTGCCCATCAAAGAAGGGGAGGAAAGGATTACCAGTTCACCCCTTTACGACCCCACACCCATGATACGATGTAACGACAAAAAAGAGTATGACACAGTCATAGTCAGCTACATGAAGCGTCTAACAGCTTCACACAGCTCATGTGCTAACCTGCTATCTGATTTTTACTAAGGAAAAAACACAGAATAGAGAGGGCCCCCTTAAGAGCCCCGGTACCAGACTTACACATGTGCTTCTGTGGCCAACCCAACCCAGTTGTAGATCACAAGATACACACAACCCTTTACCACCACAAAAAATGGCAATACACTCTACAGAGGAACGCCGTTTTTCATAATGAGAGAATACACAATTCTCGATTAGTATCGGCCACAGGCCTTGCTAAGCACACACGAAAAGTGACTAAACAATCTTTTCTTTTAGGAAAATACAGTTCCTCAAGCAGTTTTAGCACAACCCCAGCAATCAAGCCAAGGGTTACACCGTATCCCACCACACAGTGACACAATATATTGTAAACAACATGTCTGAGAGGAGGGTGAGGAAGTCCCCAGGGAACCGGGGGGAACACCCCTCCTACCTTACCCTTAATACGGCCAGTTGAACAGGTAAACCTGTTAATATGTGAACACACTGTTCATTGTCATTACAGGCTGAGAAAAGAATTCATTCTTCACTCATATGTCATTAAGCATAGCTTTATAGGTTAGTTTAACCCCCTTAGTTGTGAGTACACGGTACATGAACACACATGATGTTTCTCAACACAACAAACCAGATCATTTTTACATCTGTAACAAACAACCCGATTTGCATGGAGAAGCTAATACCAGTGACAAGACAATTCACACACAACTCGCGTCGTATCCTAAATGTAGTGCAGCAACACTCGTTTTGGAAAACATCGTTATTTACAAAACATTTAGAAGGGAAAGAAAGAAGAAGTGTTCAAGGTCCGGTCGGGACCTTTCCTACCGTGAGCGCAGACCAAGCGAACTGCAGTCTCTAACAGGGCACCGATAGTAAACACAGCATCTGTGTTGACGACACGGGCAGCGTCTGCTCCATCCCGCCGCTACGGTTCTCCTTGTTGACGCAGTCCTCGCCGGCCGGGCTCCGGGTAGGTTTGACTAACATCCTCTGTCAAAGATGACGTCGTAGTCAGAGTGTTTAAAGCATGTTATAGTCACAGAACGTTCAACAGTGTAGCATTAAGCTAACAGCCGAACGGCTGATAGCCACAAGCTAACGTATACCAGCCTGGTAAACACAGCGAGCCAACGCCGCAGCTAACAGCTGCGCGGCTAACAGGTAGGCCACAACTAGCACGCAAGCTAAGCAGCTACACCTGAACCCGTACACAAACGATATAACAAGCCACACTTCCGACAGGTCGCCGTCTGAAACCTTCCTCCCCTTTAAGAGAGAAGAGAAAAAGAGATGTCAACACAGTTTACAATGGTGATTTGACCAGACATCCGGCGGAGCCAGCACAAGTCCCATCTGGGCTGTAGCCGACTTGAACATGGATCTTCCGATAACGAACATCCATGCCCACATTTCCTCGTTAGGGTATACTCTCATTTGTATATGAAAGATGGGGCCTACACGGTGACAGAGAAGCATCCACTCATCCAGAGAATCCTGGGATCACCAGTTACTGGTCGTGGCCCACTAGTTGACTATAATGGGCTTCAAACCAAGATCCTCCGCCGTCGCCTAAAAGGCTGAACAGAAGGACCCTAATCTGGGGCCGGTTTTCGTAAACATTGTCAGCTAGCCCCCATAGCACTAACAGACAAGTGGTGCTCGCAAGCAAACATTACTCACCAAACCTGGAACCCACCGCTTCTCACAACAGTCGGTGCGTCCTACAGTCCAGCTGTGTTGCTGGAGGGTCTTACCCCATCCAGCCGCAGCAAGGAGGATTGTAGTTGGGAGGCATGTCAGCGGCGTGAACTCCTAATATGAAAAAACCGGTGGAGGTGTAGAATGATCATCATCTTCCAGACACTCCAGTAACAAAGACAATATCGCCGTATTTTCTCGAAAATAGTGAGAGAGAAAATAAAGATATGATGTCAACGTATCTCTTGTTTTCCAACTTTCTTCTACTAACAACCTCGTCAAGTGGGGATCTACCGAAGGCACTTCCTTGTGGTGAAAGCGAAGAAGGAGGCGAGTATGTGGCCCCACCCCTGCTTATGTAGGTAAGCTGATAGGGGTGTGGCCAGACGGATGTTGGGATGTAAAGGTACATTGTGGAATTTTTTATTCAGTGCGCGTGCACGAGCGAGGTACAGTGCAGTAGTGACGCCGAGCGGAGCCATACGATAAAGAACACGTGTTATCAGCCAGCCCCCTGAATGCCCACCACGACAATTAGCGCGTTCTTTTTTTATTAGCGATCTGAATTCATATTTCATCAACGGAGTCTCCCGTTGGTAAACCAGCCCCATCAGGAGCTCAGATGTGAAAAAACCGCCCCCTATCGTCTCCCAGATGGTAATGCACCCTTTTGGAATGGACTCAATGAAAATGGATGAGAAAAGAAAAATCCGGAATCCACATTTTACTTCTCAGGCATGTAATCCGAGCCGATCGGATTCATTGTGGACCATCAGAACAGCGTGGAATATGTGTTTACAGTATGTAGCGTTGGATCAATAAAAGCGATCGATTTTTGGAATGGCAATCAGGAATTGGAATGATCTTTTTGGAGAACATCTGATCTGAGGTAAGGAATCTATTTTACAAGTCTTGGGATAATCAGAGTTGTATTCGCTGAGCTCTCAGCGTTCGCCCTATGTGTGTGTGTGTGGGTATGGCTTTGAGGAAATCAGAGAATCGATTTTTCAGATTGCCTATATAGCGTGCATACGTACACATATACTATCGATAATCTAGCGCTTATTTGAAAACGATTCATAAATAGGCCGAAAAATTACAACGTTTTTGTGTATTCTAGAATATTCCAGTACAGGGCGTTTATTATGGAATCTTTTTATTTTCCTTGAAAACGAGGGCTTTTCAAAATGCTATAAAACGAAAATGAACCGATAAAAAAACAACCCGCTTCGACAATGTTGACTGGAAAATTAGTCATTGATAAGCGACGGGCAGATTAGACACATAATAGGCCATAATTTAAAACATAGATTAGGCGTTATTAACGCTAACATTGAAGTGGATGCTGGGCATTCAAGCACTAAATCGTGCGCCCCCTGCTGGCACTGAAAGAGTTAACAGGAGCACTGATTCAAGGGTACTACGACTATGCTTGCACCTCATGGTACCAAAGCACCTCAAAGGCACTTGTGACGGGGTCCTTCTCCTCTCCCCTCCAAAGTCACACAAATGATGGCGTAGTCGGAAAAATGATCTTGGTGTTGTTTTATTTGCCTGCCATCCACGGTGCAGAGGTGACATCTCAATAACAAGTGACTTAAACAAACTAACAAAATAACAAAATACTACCTGGTCTATCATATGCGCTCCACAATAACGTCATATTGATAGACGACACTTACTGCGTGGCACTTCCCTAGTTACTCATCTTTAGCAACCTTTGTCTAGTGAAGCCCCGACACAGAGACAAACAGACTAACAGACACATACGGCACTTCCCTCAGTCACCTACATTGCAACTGATGCAGGGCAAGAACCCAGAACCTTGGGCACGCAGCCCTCATGACACCTGCACTCCTCCCCCTCCACAGGTGCCACACATAATTAATTAACAAGACTAAACAGGTGCTACACATCAATTGAATTACCGTTTCCTATACACACATTATCTAAAAACAACCTCCAACACCAAATACCCTCACAACCCAATAAATAAATACATATACACAACACAATAAATAATATATGCTTAGATTAATGGATATATATGCATGTTTGATTATGTATGAATGTATATGATGAGTGAATGTTGTGTGTATGTGTGCGTGCGTGCTGCCCCGGCGTCAGTGACACACTCTGTCACAGCACTAAAAACAAGATTACAAACATCACAAAACAAACTGGTCAGACTACTGCTTGACCTTACTCCTAGAACCCACCTCACCCCTGCCCACTTTGACAACCTAGGATGGCTTAGAGTAGACGACAGAGTACAGCAACTTGCAATGGGCCTGGTCTACAAGATACACTACACCACTAAGGTACCCATGTACATGTCAAAATACTTCCCAAAGGTCAGTGAATACCACGACTACAACACCAGAGGGAGTTCCACAAATCATGTGCAACCCAGATTCGGCACAAACAAGGGTCTAAACACGTTTCGCAATTATGCCACATCAATGTGGTACGCCCTGCCCACAGCCATAAACAAATTTGAATCCCTACCCACCTTCAAAACCGCTCTCAAAGAGCACCTACAGGAGGCTGCAATTTGAAACTGGCCCCCGTAAATGTCCAAACCCTCCCATCCCATCCCATCCCACCCACCCACCACCTCCCAATGTACAGTCTCCTCCCCCTCGTATGTATATATTTTCTGTTAGGATCTTTGTTTAACAGTACTGTATATTTGCATATCGTGTATGTCACAATTGTAACAGTACTGTATATCTGTATGTTGTGTATGTCATAATGTCCTGATGAATTGAAAATGGGGGACCCTGATGTAAACAAGACGAAAGTCTTTCTCTGGTCTGCATCCCCTTAACAATTGTGTGTATTGAGCCGTACTGTATTGTACCCATTCTACAATCTATTGTGTTCAATCAATCAATGAATCAATCAATCAAACTTGTTCAACCTCATGTCACATTGACTGACCTGGTGAATCTTCATAGTCCCGGGCACTGTATTCAGGGATGGAGGAATCAAATCCTGGGCCGAAATGATCTCCTCCTCTGTTACCATGTATAGCCTTACAGATGAGTGTGTTGCCAGTTGCTCATGCAGTGTGTTGGTGTCTGGGATGCTAGTTCCATAAGCAACAAGCCGGTCTGCTAGGTTCTTGAGTGCACCCCCTACCCCATCAGGGGCACCCTTGCCATGAGATGCCTCTGAGAAGTTCCAGGTGACATATTCAAACCCTCTCATGAAAGGCCCTGTCGAGGCCAGATATAATGCTGTCTTGTTGCGGTACTGGTAGGTGGGTCCATCTGAAATAAAATGGATGTGCTTCACTTCTGGATGTTCCTCCCGGATGGACTTGAGCACTGGATTAAGATGAGCCCACGTTGCAACAGCATCATGCTTTAGGGACGCTGACAGAGGGGCAAAAGACTCCACACGTCCCCCACTCCGGTATTTGACCCCACTGTATGAAGCGTCACTTGCTGGTTCCCACCACCAAAGTGGGTGTCTTTCACTTCCCTGGTGTACTTACAGCTGACCATACTATTTATTTATTTATTATTTATTCCACAGATTTTTGTCCAGTAACTCCTGCCAGAGCTTTTTTTGGTCCAACTCGAGTTGCTATTACTTTTTGGAAAGTTTCACCGGACCGTTTGGCTACAAATCGACTTTAAACAGGAACTTTTGGTCCATAAGGAATGAATGGCAGAACATTCTAGAACATTTGTGATGTCACAGTAACTTGTCATAATAGAACATTCTAGAACAATGCTGATGTCACAGTATGATGTCATACTGCGACATCACAAATGTTCTAGAATGTTCTATTATGACATCATACTGTCACACACAAATGTTCTAGAATGTTCTATCATACTGTGACATCACAAATGTTCTAGAATGTTATGACATCATACTGTGACATCACAAATGGTCTATTATGACATCATACTGTGACATCACAAATGTTCTAGAATGGTCTATTATGACATCATACTGTGACATCACAAATGTTCTAGAATGTTCTATTATGACATCATACTGTGACATCACAAATGTTCTAGAATGTTCTGCCATTCATTCCTTATGACCAAAATTTCCTGTTTAAAGTCGATTTGTAGCCAAACGGTGTGGTGAAACTTTCCAAAAAGTTATAGCAACTCGAGTTGGACCAAGCCGGTTGTTTCTCTTTTTTTTTTAATCCACTTTTTCTCCCATTTCTTTTCTATTTTTCTCCCATCCCAATTTCGCCTCACCAATTCTCCCTTCAATTCTCCCCTCCCCTGTCTCGAACGTTGCCAGACCATGCCTCCCACTGGTCGGCTGCAGTGATGACGAAGCCTTGCATCACGTGTCCCCTCCGGTACACGAGGAGGCAGCCGTCGCATCTTTTCACCTGTACAGCGCGATCTCAGTGGCGAGGAGTAACATGTGGGAAGCTCGCGCTGCCCCCGTTACTTCCTGATTCTGCTGTACAGGCGCACCAACCGACCTGTAGGAGTCGCTGTCCACAACGTCCGATCCCCACCGGCTTTCCCACCCCCTAATACTGCCAATTGTATTAGTATGAATGACCAGCCAAGCCGGAAGCAACGGCGAGAGCTGGGCTCGAACCCAGCATATCCTGCGTTAGTGGCGAGCGCCTTGCCCATTGTGCCCTCAAGCCAGTCGTTTTGATACCTTACACTTGTGTGTGGTGTGAAAGCTCTGGCAGGAGTTACTGGACAAAAATCGGCAGAATAAATAATAAATAAATAAAAATAAATAAATAGTATAGATTACAATAGTGTGGGTGGTCACCTCACTGTAATCAATGTGGACGGCCACTAGGCGAGTCAATATATGGTTTAACCCCAAAAAAATTTATACAAAAGGTTTTTCAATGGATTCTGGTAGTATTGGGCGTGCTAAATAACATACTAAAAGTCGACCAAAATCGACCCCTCCGAAAGCCGTCATTTCCAAGATGGCGTCCCAGATGGCGCTGGGGCGATTAAAATGGCTATATCTCAAATTAAGAAAATGGTGCAAAGGATTTCTCAACTGATTCTGGTACATCTGGGCATGCTCACTAACATACTAAAAATCTAGGAAAATACACCTTCCAGAAAGGCTTCATTTTCAAGATGGCGTCCAAAATTGCGGCTGGCCAAGCTTAAAATGGCTATATATATGTCAATATAAAAATTATATAAATGATTTTGTCATTTGATTCTGGTACCCCAAGTACCCCTAGACATACTTAGGAACATACTAAAGTTTTAGGGAAATACACCTTCCGAAGAGGCTTAATTTTCAAAATGGTGTCCAAAATGACGACTGGGAGCTTAGAATGCCTGTATCTCAAATGGGAAAACATTTCTAAAGGATTTATAAACTGATTCTGGCACCTCTATACATTAATAACGAGCAAAATATCTAGCTAAATATATCTGCTAGGAATGCATCATTTGCATCATCAAAATGGCTGCCTGTAGCTTATTTTGGCTAAAATAAAAATTGGTTATTATATTCAACCTAGAAAGCTGGCTTTGGTGTTGAACACAAAATAAATGACCCACTTATTGTGGTCTTTAGGCCTACTCATCATCATCTTCAGGATCCTCTGGGAGAAACTTGTTATGTGGATTGTCACATTCATGAAGTTGACATGGTCCCCACCAAGGTAGTCCATATTTTCTGCATGAGCAGCGAAGTGTCTTGCAGGCAGTGGTACAGTTACAATGAATGACCTTCAAGAGACTGTCTGGAGCAGCATTCATTGTTGACATGAGTGGGACAAATCTATTGTCCTGCAGGTTCCAGCCCCAGTCTAGAGCATCTATACCATCATCTGTTCCCATCCAGACCATGACCTGGTAGTATGCTCTACGACAGTGGAATTTGGTAGCAGATTCAGTTGGTGGTAGACGTTCAGGCGTTACCGTTGATGAAGCTGAGACAACCTTCTTGCTGAAAATGTTATATCTCATTTTTGCAAGCAAATCTGTGCACTTTCCACCAAAAAAGACAGCCATTGCTTGGCACCCAAGGTCATCGATCACATCTGTTGTCTGGTTTGGTACAGTGAATGCATTGGCACAAGCCTGAAGGACAGGATCCCCTTTTATAAGTTTTTGGAATGCTGTCTTTTTGCCAACTCCGAAGATCCGGGAAGTTGTGTCACAGCCAGTCACAGCATGGATGAACAGCAACTGAGAACACACATCCTGTCCGAGTACTTCTTTGAAATGGTTTATGGCGTACACTTTAAAACTGCCATCAGCTTTCGACTTGTCTGATCTGAAATAAAGGCCCTTGCTATCTCTCTGTGCATAGTAAAGAAGTAAGACGAGGAGATCAGTATCTTCTCCAATCAGCGTTGTGGTGTGAAGAAGAGATGATCCCACTGCGGCCCTTACTATGTCTACATCAGCATCTCCAAGTGAATTGACCACAGTGCAATTCCGTTCTTTCAGTTCATCACTTATCATGTGGATCAGTTTCTGTTTATTCAGATCTCTTGACAGGAACTCCTCCTTCTTACCTGAGAACTCTGTCTCAGCAGTGAAGTTGACAATGGGATGAATATTGTTTCCTCTTCTTTGATGTGTGTTGTCTTTAATGGATGGCCCATCCTCATAGCCATCAAACACAATGGTTGTAGCTGAGCCATAATGTTGGATGGTGAAGTCTGCATATGACTGTGCAATGTTTTTTTTTTTTTTTAACTTTGACCAGTCAGCTGGTTCTTTTTAGCGTTTATCGCTTTTTCTGGTCAAGCATGACCGACAGAAACATAGCTTTGTCCGTGCTTCCATTGTATTCGGTGAAGGAGTGAACCACCATCAAGAACATAATGCTCCGTTTCTGGTACAGAATCTAGGATTGCATCACTTGCATGATCACAGATCGCGTGCGCTAGTTGTGGTTTATCAGCTTTGCGGAAGACGTTTCCGGCTTCAAAGAGGGCAGGAGGGAAAGGACTGAGTTCGTAACGCATAACCTCCTCCAATGACAGCTCTCCAGTTTGGGAGACAATAAGGAAACGTTGAAAAAGAAGTGCAGAATCAATGATTCGATCAGGAGCAACCTTGATAGACGATTGTTGTCCAAGGGTTATGGCTTTATCCTTTCTACTAAATGAAAATGTGAATGCCGGCTGTCCGATCATTTTGTGCATGATGTTGCGTCCAACAGAGTCATAATCATGCACGTTCACTCCATCCTCAGCGACAACACCTGTAACAACATTCCTTAAAGAAGAGTCTGGAGAGAAAGGTGAACATATAGCAAGTTTTGAAGTGATCTTCTCCAGGTCAGCAGCATCCCTTTTCATCCTTGCCTCTGTTGAATCCTTGTGCTGTTCTGATGTTGTGTATGTCTGGTTTGAGAACTCCTGCATTGCGGTGTTATACTCTGATGTTATGCCCTTTGACATTGTCCAAAGGGATCTCTGATTGTCGGTCATTCCACTTCCATGTGTCATCCCTCCTGTAGTCTTCAATGACCTCATCAATGTTGTTTCGATTACAAGATCTGAGCTGAGGCCTGCCCATGATTGGCTGCTGCGACGGATAACATGAAAACCCTTTTCAAATTGTCTGAAGACATCTGGGTGGTTGATGTGAAGCTGACTCATCTCTTGGACATAAAAGTGTGCCGATTTCAAGTAATTGTAATGCCCAGCCGCAGCGAATATCGGCATGCATTCAGAAACAGCGCGTAGGTGCAAAAGCCAGGAACCTGTGCGATCTGCTGTTATCAGTGACCTAGCAACTTCTAACATGTGTTGGTAATTTAGCCACAACTGACTAGTTTTGGATCTAGCACACAGTTCCATCTTCCTTTTTCCCAGCTCTTCATTTATTGTAATGAGGGTCTCTGATGTGAACACTGTTTCCAATGGCATTTCACCCTTAACTATTGAGGTATACATTGCTTCAGACTGTTCAACCATTGCTGCAAATTCATGACTATCATCTACCATTTCTGATATTATCATGCGGTTAAGACATTTGTCAACCAGAAGATGGCCACGGAATGCTCTCTGAACTGATTTGCCTGTCATCATATGGGCTACTGAGTTCTCCCCATAGACTACCCCTAGAATGTCCTTAAGTCCTGTACCGTCCATCAGTGTACCAATTGCTCCTAGCAAATTCATAAATGTGTGAAATCCTCCTTGGAGTAGGACAAAGGACTTGAGGTGACTGCACTGTGGTGAATCTAGGATTATCTCTGCTGCTTTCCAATATAGGGGTTGGTCAAATGTAACTACTGGGGCAAGGTGGTGTTTGGATGCCAGACCACAAATGAACTCCAGTGTTGACAGAATGCATGTTTTGTCTCCGGAGTACATGTCTATCATTGGTAAGTATCTCACTGAAGACTGCCCTGGATGTTCATCTCCCTTATGAATAATGTGCATCATCCCCTGCCAACCAGGTGCAGGCTGTTTGAAATTGAACGATAACTCCCAAAGCAGATCAACCATCTTGTTACATTCTGCGAGTCTTGGAAGTTCTTTAAATGTGGTGTCTCTGCAAAAGTGTTTGGCAAAGTGATAATCTATTATCACAACTTTTGACCTCTGCACAAGATTCAGTTCATTAATTCTGAACCTCGGAATCCTTTGGTCTGTCTTCTGTCCTGGTGTCAAGGCAGCTATCATGCCCATCCCATGAAATGTCCCTTTCCCATCAATTGTTAGTGTTGTGAAGGGCCAGATTAAACTGAATATATATATGTATCGTTTGATATACTTTGTATATTATTTATATATATACACGGAATATCCCTTTACCTGCGTTCAGACCAGAGTAATATTCGCTCTCCTATTGGACAGCGCCCCCAGGCGCCAGCGCGCAAGCCCCCAACGGCAAGTTCAATGACAACTGCAGGCATGTCAGAACATGCCCAGAGTCAGCGTAGTAATACGAGACAAGGACTGAGGTTGGGACTAGATATTCACTTAAGTATATATATTGGCGCAGGTGTAAACAGCAGTACCCTTACCCACCTTCACCACGAGTCAACGTGCAGTGAAGTGAGCAACCTTGCGTCTAAATAGAGCATTGAGAACCGCGTGCGAATAGAATGTTAAAGTGTCAGAGTTTAATGAAGTAACGTTGAGTTCGACTTAATCTAATGTGAAGTAAATAGTCGATCATTTATTGTATATCGTGCGGCCACAGTTCTTCCGTGTGTAGCATTACCCATCGGTTCGTCGTGTCTTTAGCTAGTGCACTTAACCAGGCTGTGTGGCCTAAATACGTCGCCCACACCCGAGGAGTCCTAGGCGGAGAACCGTTGGACATGTACACAGGAGAATCGGCGTCGGCGATTGCAGAACCATTCCTGGTTGGATTATATTGCTTTGGGACGTGACTACCGGAGAAGAGCATCGTTGATTTCCACTATCGTTTGGGATTTAACCTTGTGAGGATTACCACTCGGGCCTGCCTCGTGGACGGGGCTGGCTAGCTGTCATCAATGCTGTCGAGCATTTTGGATTACAACTATTGCTTTTGCTGCTGATCAAGGGAGTTTACAAGCACCGACTCCTGTACCTGAGGCCTCTTTATTCCTCATTGAATCAGACGGAGTACCCGAACATTCCTCTACCCTCCAGGCCTTACACCCTGGAGGGAACCCATTGTCTCCAGTTGGTACCAGTGTTGCCCTATATAATTGCTACTATACAACAGGTGGCGTCAGCTTAGACCCATCGTAGGATTCCTGCTATTCTTAGTGACTTATGCTCTTGACTGACTTTACGTATATTCTTCGCCATACAAGCGCGACCCTAATTCTCATTCTGTAACCTAACCTTGCCTAATAATAATAAATTACCCTCCAATAGTATTTCTGTGTCAATGCCGTGTTCTTGTGGGTGTTCACCATCTATATTTGATGTACTGTCTGGCCAGTAATTAAAGTACATAACTAGCAGTGGTTTAATCTATCACAATCTTTAATACAGTCAGGGTTTTGTAACCCCTCAGTTACAATTGGTCCTTCGAGCCGGAGGGTATCAGTGTAATATTTAATATAATATTAATATTAGACATGGCCAGCGGTGAACACTCCCCAAGCGGCTCCCCTAAGCTAGAACGCCCGCAGCGCAAACGTCAGCCACCTCCATATCTGGAGGAATTCGCTTTCGTTCTACCCCCTAGCTTATCTAAACAGACGCTAAATACGGATAAAGCGGATAGTCTAAGCATGTCCAATCCTATCGACTTGGCGACCCTGCCAGTAGAGACCCCAGTGGGTTCAAACGAAACTGACTCAGCTCACGGGGGGGACCAGGTGGGACATGACATGACTATACCACCAGACAGCGTCACGGGGATAGACCCCGGAGCGCTCCAGGATAAAGAAAGCGCTCCAGGGATAGAACCCGACACACAACCAAGAGAAGAGAACCGCGCCCAGGAGATAGACCTCGGAGCGCGCCAGGAGAACAGATCTCCAACAAGCCCTGTCAGCACCCGATCACCTCCGTCAGTGTCATCCCCCAGCGAGGCGGACCAGAGACTGGCGCAAGCCTTGATCGCCACACTGACAGCCTCCACCGAAAGAGACCGACTTCAGGGTGAACGCGACCGGCTTCAAGCAAAGACGCTTAGTGAGCGCGAACACTCCGCCACGGAAAGAGAGCGCCTCCACGCGCAACTCCAAGCGCAAGCCCTTAGTGAGCGCGAACACTCTGCCGTGGAACGAGAGCGCCTCCGGGCGCAACAATTAAGTGAGCGCGAACACTCTGCCATGGAACGAGAGCGCCTCCAGGCTCAACAGATGAGCGAGCGCGAACAACGAGAGCGCCTCCAGGCGCAACAATTAAGCGAGCGCGAACACTCTGCAGAGGAACGAGAGCGCCTCCAGGCGCAACAATTAAGCGAGCGCGAACACTCTGCAGCGGAACGAGAGCGCCTTCACGCGCAACTCCAAGCGCAAGCCCTTAGTGAGCGCAAACACTCTGCAACTGAATGAGAGCGCCTCCAGGCGCAACAAAGGAGTGAGGATGACCGCATAAGACTGGAGGAGAGGCGCCTTCAGACGGAAGAGAACATCGAACGAGAACGCGCCAATGCCCAGCGCGAAGCAGAGCGCGACCGGCTGCAGGCGCAGATGATAGAACAATTGATCGCCAGGGCGACACCCCCTCTCTCCGCACGGAGCTCCCGGAGATCATCACGACAAGGGTCTAGGGCACCTTCCCCTACCCGACAAAGCGACCCGGGACCCGGCCAACAGGAGGAACCTGTCTACGTCTCCGACCCCCCTCCCTGACCGGTCCATACGAGACCCAGCCAACGGGAAGAACCGGCCTACGTCGCCGAGAGACTGACTAGAAGACTCCAGGACCTAGAAGAGGAAGAGGAAGAGGAGGAATGTCAAGCCCACCAGCAGCAACGTACTCTGGACCAGGAGGCCCAGTACAGCCCCGACTTCAGCCCCGAGTCACTGCACTACAAACCCCCGACCCAACTCACGGGTGAGTTTGACGTACAGTCAGCACAGAGGAACAGCACCTGGGGACCCGGCCTCTGGTACCCACCAAGTACTAACCCACGACCACACGTACGGGGAGACTCGCCCAGGAGGCCTCTTCCCCTACGCTCACCGATGTGCCAGCCATCCATGGCATCGTACCTTGGCACACCGACGTTCCCAGACTTTACGCGCGAGGACAGAGCACAGTACACGGAATTACGCATGTGTTTGGAGACTATGATGTCCGACGTCCCCGACGAGTCGTACAAATATGCCATCCTCCTCAAGCATCTCAAGGTGCCCAGAGCGCATAACATAGCGCTGGCATATTCCAACTCAAGCACCCCATACTCCGCGGCTCTAGTGGCCCTCGACCAGCGTTATGGACGCATATGGGATTACGTGATCCAAGAAATACGGGATATCGACCGCCTCCCCCCAGCCAAAGACAATAGAGCACTGGATGACCTCTCTATCAAGGTACAATCCCTAGTAGGGATGCTGGGGTCCCAAAAGGAGAAGGGGAGATATGAACTGCAAAGTCTAATGTGGAGCGAATACTGGAGAAGCTCCCTCCAGCCCGCCAAGAGCGTTTTCGGCGGCAGAGAGACCACCGTGATCCCGACGGCCCCGAGCCATCCCTCCTAGACCTGGCCGCTTTCCTCGCAAGGGAAGTTAGTAGCCTACGACTGGACACATTCGTGTGGAGTGGATCTAGCCCAAGAGATGGACCTCGGAGGTCCAACGATAACCGCCGGTCAGTGACCGTTATGCACCAGACCGAGTCAGTGCCGCAGCACAAGAACCACAGCACCCCCCAGACCAAGGGGAAGTGGAAGATTGTATGCCAGTACTGTGAAAAGGAACATTGGCTGTCTCAATGTGACACTTTCAAGAAGCTGACCGCTGACGAGGTGAGTCAGTGGATCAAAGCCAACCGCTGCTGCTTCCGCTGCGCGCGCAGCCATATGGCAGCTGAGTGCCGCTTAAAGAAAAGATGCAGCAAGTGCGACGGCGCCCACTTGGAGGTCCTACACGACAGCAACAAGAAGAAACCCGTACCCCCAAGCAGCTCGAGAGTGAACGTCATGTACATAGACCCTGCGAAGAGCGGGAGCTCCCGAGTGCTCTTGAAGGTGGTCCGAGTGATATTAAGCTACGAGGACATGGTCATGGACACTTACGCCGTCCTAGACGATGGGTCAGAAAAGACTCTCCTCCTCGCATCCGCCGCAGCCCGGCTGGGTCTGCGGGGGAGCGAAGAAACAATGACAATCCGTACCATTAGAAGAGACCTGAAGACCATAAAGGGTGAAAATGTCTCCTTCACGATAGCAGCGGTCGGGCAGCCCGAGAAGCAGTATAGCATCACTAACGCCTTCACCAGCCACGACATAGGCCTGTCACAGTACTCCTACCCCATCCCAAAGCTGATGGAAAAATACGTGCACCTACGTCAACTACCTATACCGCTCATCGACGACGCCACCCCGACCCTGCTCATAGGATCCGACCACGCACACCTCATCGTCCCAACGGACCGGGTCCACATCGGGCCCAGAGGCTGTCCAGCAGCGGTCGAGACCCGCTTGGGTTGGACACTACAAGGCCCCTTCTCCGGGTCTCCCAACCGACCGACAGCCACTCGCTGCCTCCACTCGAGGATAAACGAAGAAGACACCACCCTCTTACAGCACGTCGAGAGGCTATGGACATTAGACGCGATGCCCTTTAAGAATGAAAAGAAACTCGTTCGCTCAAAGGAAGACACTTATGCCATAACCCTCCTCGAGCAGAGGACAAAGAGAGTCGAGGTCAATGGAGTGATGAGATACGCAACTCCACTCTTGAGGCGAGAGGGTATGCCCACCCTCCACGCCTCAAAAGAAGCGACAGAGCGATATCTACTGAACACCGAGCGGCGTCTAGCCAAAGACCCTACTCAAGCCACTGTGTACCGCGCTGAGATCGACAAGCTGATCACAGCGGGACACATAAAGAAAATTGACATTCAAGAGGCCGACCAGACGATCGAATCTTGGTACGTGCCCCACCACAAGGTCCACCACAACGGCAAGGATCGCATTGTATTCAACTGCAGCTACCAGATCGGACTACAGAATCTGAATAAAGAACTCTTGCCCGGCCCAACACTCTGCCCCTCTCTCCTCGGCGTACTACTACGTTTCCGCCAAGACAAGGTGGCCATCAGCGGCGACATCAAAGGGATGTTCCTGCAGGTGAGACTAGTGGAGGAGGACAAGCCCTTGCTGCGGTTCCTATGGAGAGAGAGGATCAAAGATGAGCAACCATCCATCTACCAATGGGAGGTCCTCCCCTTCGGAACCACATGCAGCCCATGCTGTGCTACGTTCGCACTGCAAAAACAGGTGACAGAAGACCCTGAAGCTGACGAGGAGGTCAGACAAAGTGTAGAGAGGAGTTTCTACGTGGACAACTGTCTGCAAAGCGTCTCGACGCCAGAAGAAGCCGAAGCCCTCCTACTCAAGCTCCGCGCCTCACTGATCAAAGGCGGCTTTGATCTCCGGCAGTGGGCCAGCAGTGACCCTCAAGTACTTCGCAGCCTCTCCCCAGAGACAAAGGCAGCAAGCAGCGAGACCTGGATGGCGACCATCCCAGGTGAAGCACAGGAAATGGCATTGGGCCTAGTCTGGCGCTTCAAAACAGACTTGCTCCATTACAAATACACACCCCTGACCACAGAGCAGGGAAGGTCGACCCCTCTACCGACCACCAGACGGAGCGTATACAGAACACTCGCAAGGCAATACGACCCGCTGAGGTGTATCCTACCTTACACCACCCGGGCGAAAATGATTGTACGAGAGCTGTGGGACAAGGAACAGGGCTGGGACGACCCCATACCCGACCACCTAGCTTCCACCTGGAGAGAGTGGGAGAGAGAACTCAACTCGCTCCAAAATGTGAACATACGCCGAAGCTACTTCCCACCCACAGTGCGGCTGGAGACGTGCCAGATGGACCTGCACGTCTTCAGCGACGCCTCAGAAGTGGCCTACGGTTCGGTGGCTTACTTGCGGGCCCGAGAGGAGGGAGGAGAAATACACACAGCCTTCATCCTGGCTCGCTCAAGGATAGCCCCCCGCAAGCAACAATCGATCCCGCGTCTAGAGCTCTGCGCAGCTCTGGTAGGCGCGCAACTCGCCACGTTAATCCAACGTGAACTCACCATCCCGGTGCAAAGAACAATCTTGTGGTCAGACTCCATGACCGTACTCACATGGATCCAGTCCGATTCTTGTAGATACAAGGTCTTCGTGGGAGTCAGAATCACAGAGATCCAAGACCTAGTAGGATCATCGTGCTGGAGGTACGTGGACACGAAACAGAACCCAGCCGATGTCATCACACAGGGGATGTCCCTAGATGACCTCACACGTCACAATATCTACAGTGACGGTCCTGAGTTCCTCAAGCTCCCGGAGGAAGAGTGGCCTACCCCCACCCCTCGGGAGGCTAGTCAAGAGGAGGCAGAGATCAAGAAATCTATGTTCTGTGGGTTGACGCACACCCCAGTCCCCACTGACCCTAACATAGACGACTGCCTCACCTTTGAGAGTGCGCAGCTAAAGACATTCCTGTGGCACCACCCTGAGGTTCCCCCCACTACCGACATTAACGCAGCTAACTACGAAGAGGCAGAACTCCTTCTGCTACAGCGAGCCCAAAGGGACTCGTTCCCCGACGAGCTAGACTGCCTGCAGGGAACAAAGCCAATCCCGTCAGACAGCAGACTGCTCCACTTGGCCCCCGAGCGCGACACCCATGGCCTCATCAGGGTGGGTGGTCGTCTGAGACGGGCCCCGGACTTAACGGATGACGTCAAGTTTCCTATAATCCTCAACAGCCGACACAAGGTCACTGAGCTCATCATAAAGAAATACGACGAGGATGTGCACCACGCTGGGGCAGAGAGAGTCTTCGCTGAGATCCGACGTCGCTATTGGATACTGAACGGAAGAGAAGCAGTACGTCGCTTCCAGCGGACTCGACCAGACTGTCGCCAGTGGCGAGCACAGCCCAGTATACCCAGGATGGCCGACCTGCCTCACCGTCACACCCGACCCGTGGCGAGGCTGATAGAATTGCCAAGGCTCCCTGACTCCCCTGATGACGACCATGACCCACTGACTTTGTAGATTGCCCTACTCCCCACAACAGACATTGAGCAGTTGACTGGACTATTAATCTGTCTTCCTTTAACTAATTAGGTGCGGACTAATTAGGAGGCGGCTGTTGTGAAGGGCCAGATTAAACTGAATATATATATGTATCGTTTGATATACTTTGTATATTATTTATATATATACACGGAATATCCCTTTACCTGCGTTCAGACCAGAGTAATATTCGCTCTCCTATTGGACAGCGCCCCCAGGCGCCAGCGCGCAAGCCCCCAACGGCAAGTTCAAAGACAACTGCAGGCATGTCAGAACATGCCCAGAGTCAGCGTAGTAATACGAGACAAGGACTGAGGTTTGGACTAGATATTCACTTAAGTATATATATTGGCGCAGGTGTAAACAGCAGTACCCTTACCCACCTTCACCACGAGTCAACGTGCAGTGAAGTGAGCAACCTTGCGTCTAAATAGAGCATTGAGAACCGCGTGCGAATAGAATGTTAAAGTGTCAGAGTTTAATGAAGTAACGTTGAGTTCGACTTAATCTAATGTGACTACCGGAGAAGAGCATCTTTGATTTCCACTATCGTTTGGGATTTAACCTCGTGAGGATTACCACTCGGGCCTGCCTCGTGGACGGGGCTGGCTAGCTGTCATCAATGCTGTCGAGCATTTTGGATTACAACTATTGCTTTTGCTGCTGATCAAGGGAGTTTACAAGCACCGACTCCTGTACCTGGAGTCTCTTTATTCCTCATTGAATCAGACGGAGTACCCGAACATTCCTCTACCCTCCAGGCCTTACACCCCGGAGGGAACCCATTGTCTCCAGTTGGTACCAGTGTTGCCCTATATAATTGCTACTATACAACAGGTGGCGTCAGCTTAGACCCATCGTAGGATTCCTGCTATTCTTAGTGACTTATGCTCTTGACTGACTTTACGTATATTCTTCGCCATACAAGCGAGACCCTAATTCTCATTCTGTAACCTAACGTTGCCTAATAATAATAAATTACCCTCCAATAGTATTTCTGTGTCAATGCCGTGTTATTGTGGGTGTTCACCATCTATATTTGATGTACTGTCTGGCCAGTAATTAAAGTACATAACTAGCAGTGGTTTAATCTATCACAATCTTTAATACAGTCAGGGTTTTGTAACCCCTCAGTTACAGTTAGAATATTATGATCTACATTGTCTGCAGCAATTGTGTTGTGTTCAACACATCAATATCCTTACCAAGCATGTTTGGTGCAGTACAATTTGCAGCATTCATTTCAAACCTCTGCAGTTCAGAATAGGAAGAGCAGAATCCCATCTTATTCAGCATATCTACAATGAACCGAGACCGGTTTAAGTGGTGCATTTGCACTGCTAGGCCAATTTGCAAAGGGGCAAGGGCAGCTCGTGGTCGGACTGCCTGTATGATTGCGTGGCCAATACTAGCAATTTTCTGCTCTGTCTCTTTACCGACAAACAAAGCTTTTAACACAATGTGGAGTGATTGTGGAATATAATCAAGGGCATTCTGTAGTTTTAGTGTCTCTGTAGTCGGGTACTCATTAACAGGTGGAACATTAGTCATTATGTCACTTTTTATGAGTTTTGCAGCTGTTTCAAGTAAGTGTCTCTTCTCAGACTCTTCATCACTGTTTTGTTTTGTGTTGTTATAGTAGGATCTGAGTATGTCTGATGTTTTCTCTCTTATTGTAACAATACAATCCAAGCCATCTCCTTCTGCAATAAATATGCTATTTGCATATCGTTGCATCAGCAATGTTTTTAGGTATTGATTATTATATGGGATGGAATCGGCCTTAGACAAATACTCTTGCATTTTACACCTAAGTGCAGAAACGGTCAGCTGTCCATCATCATTCGTTTCAAAGTAAGCACACATTTTTGAGAAGGCTTGTTCTTGGTCCTCATTCTTTGGCCTTCCAGACTTTCTCCGCTTTGGATTACAATCAGGCTGAAATTCCATGGGAACATCACGGTCACACCGGAAATGTGTGCTACAAGCATTATGATACACACAGTCTGCAGCATGTAGATCACTATTATAGTATTCAATTCTACCTTTGACTTTGAATGACCACTCATCATTTCGTTTATCACATCTTTGCAATATAGACTTTGCAAAGTTGTCTGTTTTCACGTAACTGTAGTCGGCACGTCCTTCATGAACATTTGTGCCGCAGAAAAGGCAATCAGTTTGGCTATTGAATAGAGCTTCAGACTGCCTAGTACTAGTCCTTTTATTAGTGGTACTTGATTCACCGCTCTGTTTCCTCTGTAAATGTAAATCAATATCTCGGCTATGTATGTACATTTTGCGGCATTCTGAATGTACTTTCATGCCAGCAGTCACATGAACAGTGTCACCTCTTTTAACACTAGCTTTATTGATCCCATCAGCACCTTTCTGACAAATCTCAACAAAATCACTTCCATCTTCCAATTTACAAATGGGACAGATCTGGGCGCTGAATTCACTCATCACTTTAGAAATCAGATAATGGTCAAAAAGAAGGATTCAACTATGCTAGCTTGAGAGCTGGAGAGTGCAAACACCTCTGGCAAAGACTAGGATGAAACTGGGGCTTAAATAACACTGCCAGGCCAGACACGCCCAGGCATGCCCAAACACAGGACTAGGTCAGAAAAGAAAGAAAGAAACTGATTCAGAAAAAGAAGGCTTCAACTATGGTAGTTTGGGAGCTGGAGAGTGCAAACACCTCTAACTATAACAACTATAATGGTCAAAAAGAAGGCTTCAACTATGCTAGCTTGAGAGCTGAGAGTGCAAACACCTCTGTCAAAGACTAGAATGAAACTGGGGCTTAAATAACACTGCCAGGTCAGACACGCCCAGGCATGCCCAAACACAGGACTAGGTCAGAAAAGAAAGAAAGAAACTGATTCAGAAAAAGAAGGCTTCAACTATGGTAGTTTGGGAGCTGGAGAGTGCAAACACCTCTAACTATAACAACTATAATGGTCAAAAAGAAGGCTTCAACTATGCTAGCTTGAGAGCTGGAGAGTGCAAACACCTTTTTTAGTAAGCTATTTGTATTTGTATAGTCATTTTAAGCTCCTGGGCGCCAGTTTGGACGCCATCTTGAAAATGATGCCTTTCCGGAAGGTGTATTTTCCTAGATTTTTAGTATGTTCACAAGCATGTCTAGAGGTACCAGAATCAAGTGAAAAATCATAGTTATATATTTTTTTCTATTGAGATATATAGCCATTTTAAGCTTGGTCTGCCGCCATTTTGGACGCCATCTTGAAAATTAAGCCTTTCTGGAAGGTGTATTTTCCTAGATTTTTTGTATGTTAGTGAACATGCCCAGAGGTACCAGAATCAGTTGAGAAATCCTTTGCACCATATTCTCAATTTGAGATATAGCCATTTTAATACTGCAGCTACCTACTATAGCCCTGCAGCTACCTACTATAGCCCTGCAGCTACCTACTATAGCCCTGCAGCTAAACCTACTATAGCCCTGCAGCTACCTACTATAGCTCTGCTGCTACCTACTATAGCCCTGCAGCTACCTACTATAGCCCTGCAGCTACCTACTATAGCACTGCAGCTACCTACTATAGCCCTGCTGCTACCTGCTATAGCTCTGCAGCTACCTACTATAGCCCTTCTGTATTTTTTGTATGTTAGTGAACATGCCCAGAGGTACCAGAATCAGTTGAGAAATCCTTTGCACCATATTCTCAATTTGAGATATAGCCATTTTAATACTGCAGCTACCTACTATAGCCCTGCAGCTACCTGTTATAGCACTGCAGCTAAACCTACTATAGCCCTGCAGCTACCTACTATAGCCCTGCAGCTACCTACTATAGCCCTGCAGCTAAACCTACTATAGCCCTGCAGCTACCTACTATAGCTCTGCTGCTACCTACTATAGCCCTGCAGCTACCTACTATAGCCCTGCAGCTACCTACTATAGCACTGCAGCTACCTACTATAGCCCTGCTGCTACCTGCTATAGCTCTGCAGCTACCTACTATAGCCCTTCTGCTAAACCTACTATAGCCCTGCTGCTACCTACTATAGCCCTTCTGCTACCTACTATAGCCCTGCAGCTACCTACTATAGCCCTGCAGCTACCTGCTATAGCCCTGGAGCTACCTACTATAGCCCTGCTGCTACCTACTATAGCTCTGCAGCTACCTGCTATAGCTCTGCAGCTAAACCTACTATAGCTCTGCAGCTACCTGCTATAGCCCTGGAGCTACCTACTATAGCCCTGCTGCTACCTACTATAACCCTGCAGCTACCTACTATAGCTCTGCAGCTACCTACTATAGCTCTGCAGCTACCTGCTATAGCTTTGCAGCTACCTACTATAGCCCTTCTGCTACCTACTATAACCCTGCAGCTACCTACTATAGCTCTGCAGCTACCTACTATAGCTCTGCAGCTACCTACTATAGCTCTGCTGCTACCTGCTATAGCTCTGCAGCTACCTACTATAGTTCTGCAGCTACCTACTATAGCTCTGCTGCTACCTACTATAGCCCTGCTGCTAAACCTACTATAGCCCTGCTGCTACCTACTATAGCCATTCTGCTACCTACTATAGCTCTGCAGCTACCTACTATAGCCCTGCAGCTACCTGCTATAGCCCTGCAGCTACCTACTATAGCCCTGCAGCTACCTGCTATAGCCCTGCAGCTAAACCTACTATTGCTCTGCAGCTACCTACTATAGCCCTGCAGCTAAACCTACTATAGCCCTGCTGCTACCTACTATAGCTCTGCAGCTAAACCTACTATAGCCCTGCTGCTACCTACTATAGCCCTTCTGCTAAACCTACTATAGCCCTGCTGCTACCTACTATAGCCCTTCTGCTACCTACTATAGCCCTGCAGCTACCTGCTATAGCCCTGCAGCTAAACCTACTATTGCTCTGCAGCTACCTACTATAGCCCTGCAGCTAAACCTACTATAGCCCTGCTGCTACCTGCTATAGCCCTACAGCTACCTACTATAGCTCTGCAGCTACCTACTATAGCTCTGCAGCTACCTACTATAGCTCTGCAGCTACCTGCTATAGCCCTGCAGCTACCTACTATAGCCCTGCAACTACCTACTATAGCTCTGCAGCTACCTGCTATAGCTCTGCTGCTACCTACTATAGCCCTGCAGCTACCTACTATAGCCCTGCAGCTACCTACTATAGCCCTGCAGCTACCTACTATATCCCTGCAGCTACCTATTATAGCCCTGCAGCTAAACCTACTATAGCCCTGCAGCTACCTAATATAGCCCTGCAGCTACCTACTATAGCCCTGCTGCTACCTACTATAGCCCTGCAGCTACCTACTATAGCTCTGCAGCTACCTACTATAGCCCTGCAGCTACCTACTATAGCCCTGCAGCTACCTACTATAGCTCTGCAGCTACCTGCTATAGCCCTGCAGCTACCTACTATAGCCCTGCAGCTACCTACTATAGCTCTGCAGCTACCTACTATAGCCCTGCAGCTACCTGCTATAGCCCTGCAGCTACCTACTATAGCCCTGCAACTACCTACTATAGCTCTGCAGCTACCTGCTATAGCTCTGCTGCTACCTACTATAGCTCTGCAGCTACCTGCTATAGCTCTGCTGCTACCTACTATAGCCCTGCAGCTACCTACTATAGCCCTGCAGCTACCTACTATAGCCCTGCAGCTACCTACTATATCCCTGCAGCTACCTATTATAGCCCTGCAGCTAAACCTACTATAGCCCTGCAGCTACCTAATATAGCCCTGCAGCTACCTACTATAGCCCTGCTGCTACCTATTATAGCCCTGCAGCTAAACCTACTATAGCCCTGCAGCTACCTAATATAGCTCTGCAGCTACCTGCTATAGCTCTGCTGCTACCTACTATAGCTCTGCAGCTACCTGCTATAGCTCTGCTGCTACCTACTATAGCCCTGCAGCTACCTACTATAGCCCTGCAGCTACCTACTATAGCCCTGCAGCTACCTACTATATCCCTGCAGCTACCTATTATAGCCCTGCAGCTAAACCTACTATAGCCCTGCAGCTACCTAATATAGCCCTGCAGCTACCTACTATAGCCCTGCTGCTACCTACTATAGCCCTGCAGCTACCTACTATAGCTCTGCAGCTACCTACTATAGCCCTGCAGCTACCTACTATAGCTCTGCAACTACCTACTATAGCCCTGCAGCTACCTACTATAGCTCTGCAGCTACCTACTATAGCTCTGCAGCTAAACCTACTATAGCCCTGCAGCTACCTACTATAGCCCTGCTGCTACCTACTATAGCCCTGCAGCTACCTACTATAGCCCTGCTGCTACCTACTATAGCCCTGCAGCTACCTACTATAGCCCTGCAGCTACCTACTATAGCCCTGCAGCTACCTACTATAACCCTGCAGCTACCTACTATAGCTCTGCAGCTACCTACTATAGCCCTGCAGCTAACTACTATAGCTCTGCAACTACCTACTATAGCCCTGCAGCTACCTACTATAGCCCTGCTGCTACCTGCTATAGCTCTGCAGCTACCTACTATAGCCCTGCTGCTACCTACTATAGCCCTGCAGCTACCTACTATAGCCCTGCTGCTACCTGCTATAGCTCTGCAGCTAACTACTATAGCCCTGCAGCTACCTACTATAGCTCTGCAACTACCTACTATAGCTCTGCTGATACCTGCTATAGCCCTGCAGCTACCTACTATAGCCATGCTGCTACCTGCTATAGCTCTGCAGCTACCTACTATAGCCCTTCTGCTACCTACTATAGCTCTGCAGCTACCTACTATAGCCCTGCTGCTACCTACTATAGCCCTGCTGCTACCTACTATAGCCCTTCTGCTACCTACTATAGCTCTGCAGCTACCTACTATAGCCCTACAGCTAAACCTTCTATAGCTCTGCAGCTACCTGCTATAGCCCTGCAGCTAACTACTATAGCTCTGCAGCTACCTACTATAGCTCTGCAGCTACCTGCTATAGCCCTGCAGCTAACTACTATAGCTCTGCAGCTACCTGCTATAGCCCTGCTGCTACCTACTATAGCCCTGCAGCTACCTACTATAGCCCTTCTGCTACCTACTATAGCTCTGCAGCTACCTACTATAGCCCTGCTGCTACCTACTATAGCCCTTCTGCTACCTACTATAGCTCTGCAGCTACCTGCTATAGCCCTGCAGCTAACTACTATAGCTCTGCAGCTACCTACTATAGCTCTGCAGCTACCTGCTATAGCCCTGCAGCTACCTGCTATAGCCCTGCTGCTACCTGCTATAGCTCTGCTGCTACCTGCTATAGCTCTGCTGCTACCTACTATAGCCCTGCAGCTACCTGCTATAGCCCTGCAGCTACCTACTATAGCTCTGCAGCTACCTGCTATAGCCCTGCTGCTACCTGCTATAGCTCTGCTGCTACCTACTATAGCCCTGCAGCTACCTGCTATAGCCCTGCAGCTGCCTACTATAGCTCTGCTGCTACCTGCTATAGCTCTGCAGCTACCTGCTATAGCTCTGCTGCTACATGCTATAGCCCTGCTGCTACCTGCTATAGCTCTGCTGCTACCTACTATAGCCCTTCAGCTACCTACTATAGCCCTGCAGCTACCTACTATAGCCCTGCAGCTACCTACTATAGCTCTGCAGCTACCTACTATAGCTCTGCAGCTAAACCTACTATAGCCATGCAGCTAAACCTACTATAGCCCTGCAGCTACCTACTATAGCCCTGCAGCTACCTGCTATAGCACTGCAGCTAAACCTACTATAGCCCTGCAGCTACCTACTATAGCCCTGCAGCTACCTACTATAGCCCTGCAGCTACCTACTATAGCTCTGCAGCTACCTAATATAGCTCTGCAGCTAAACCTACTATAGCCCTGCAGCTACCTACTATAGCCCTGCAGCTACCTACTATAGCTCTGCAGCTACCTGCTATAGCCCTGCAGCTAAACCTACTATAGCCCTGCAGCTACCTACTATAGCTCTGCAGCTACCTGCTATAGCCCTGCAGCTAAACCTACTATAGCCCTGCAGCTACCTACTATAGCCCTGCAGCTACCTACTATAGCCCTGCAGCTACCTACTATAGCCCTGCAGCTACCTACTATAGCTCTGCAGCTACCTGCTATAGCTCTGCAGCTACCTACTATAGCCCTGCAGCTACCTACTATAGCACTGCAGCTACCTGCTATAGCTCTGCAGCTAAACCTACTATAGCTCTGCAGCTACCTGCTATAGCCCTGGAGCTACCTACTATAGCCCTGGAGCTACCTACTATAGCCCTTCTGCTACCTACTATAGCCCTGCAGCTACCTACTATAGCTCTGCAGCTACCTGCTATAGCTCTGCAGCTACCTACTATAGCCCTGCAGCTAAACCTACTATAGCCCTGCAGCTACCTACTATAGCCCTGCTGCTACCTACTATAGCCCTTCTGCTACCTACTATAGCTCTGCAGCTACCTGCTATAGCTCTGCAGCTACCTACTATAGCCCTGCAGCTACCTGCTATAGCTCTGCAGCTACCTACTATAGTCCTGCAGCTAAACCTACTATAGCCCTGCAGCTACCTACTATAGCTCTGCAGCTACCTACTATAGCCCTGCAGCTACCTGCTATAGCCCTGCAGCTACCTGCTATAGCCCTGCAGCTACCTACTATAGCTCTGCAGCTACCTACTATAGCTCTGCAGCTACCTGCTATAGCCCTGCAGCTACCTGCTATAGCTCTGCTGCTACCTACTATAGTCCTGCAGCTAAACCTACTATAGCCCTGCAGCTACCTACTATAGCCCTGCAGCTACCTACTATAGCCCTGCAGCTACCTGCTATAGCCCTGCAGCTACCTACTATAGCCCTGCAGCTACCTACTATAGCTCTGCAGCTACCTACTATAGCACAGCAGCTAAACCTATTATAGACCTGCAGCTACCTACTATAGCCCTGCAGCTACCTACTATAGCTCTGCAGCTACCTACTATAGCCCTGCAGCTACCTACTATAGCCCTGCAGCTACCTACTATAGCTCTGCAGCTACCTACTATAGCCCTGCAGCTACCTACTATAGCCCTTCTGCTACCTACTATAGCTCTGCAGCTACCTACTATAGCTCTGCAGCTACCTACTATAGCTCTGCAGCTACCTACTATAGCTCTGCTGCTACCTACTATAGCCCTGCAGCTACCTGCTATAGCTCTGCAGCTACCTACTATAGCCCTGCAGCTACCTGCTATAGCCCTGCAGCTACCTGCTATAGCCCTGCAGCTACCTACTATCGCTCTGCAGTTACCTACTATAGCCCTGCAGCTACCTACTATAGCTCTGCAGCTACCTACTATAGCTCTGCAGCTACCTGCTATAGCCCTGCAGCTACCTGCTATAGCCCTGCAGCTACCTACTATAGCCCTGCAGCTAAACCTACTATAGCCCTGCAGCTACCTACTATAGCTCTGAAGCTACCTACTATAGCTCTGCAGCTACCTACTATAGCACTGCAGCTACCTACTATAGCTCTGCAGCTACCTACTATAGCACTGCAGCTAAACCTAATATATCCCTGCAGCTACCTACTATAGCCCTGCAGCTACCTACTATAGCCCTGCAGCTACCTACTATAGCCCTGCTGCTACCTACTATAGCTCTGCAGCTACCTGCTATAGCTCTGCAGCTACCTACTATAGCCCTGCAGCTACCTACTATAGCCCTGCAGCTACCTACTATAGCTCTGCAGCTACCTACTATAGCACTGCAGCTACCTACTATAGCTCTGCAGCTACCTGCTATAGCTCTGCAGCTACTTGCTATAGCTCTGCAGCTATCTACTATAGCCCTGCAGCTACCTGCTATAGCCCTGCAGCTACCTACTATAGCCCTGCAGCTACCTACTATAGCTCTGCAGCTACCTACTATAGCTCTGCAGCTACCTACTATAGCCCTGCAGCTACCTGCTATAGCCCTGCAGCTACCTGCTATAGCCCTGCAGCTACCTACTATAGCCCTGCAGCTACCTGCTATAGCCCTGCAGCTACCTGCTATAGCCCTGCAGCTACCTACTATAGCCCTGCAGCTACCTACTATAGCCCTGCAGCTACCTGCTATAGCCCTGCAGCTACCTACTATAGCCCTGCAGCTACCTACTATAGCTCTGCAGCTACCTACTATAGCACTGCAGCTACCTACTATAGATCTGCAGCTACCTGCTATAGCTCTGCAGCTACCTACTATAGCCCTGCAGCTACCTACTATAGCTCTGCAGCTACCTGCTATATCCCTGCAGCTAACTACTATAGCTCTGCAGCTACCTACTATAGCCCTGCATCTACCTACTATAGCTCTGCAGCTACCTACTATAGCTCTGCTGCTACCTGCTATAGCTCTGCAGCTACTTGCTATAGCCCTGCAGCTACCTACTATAGCTCTGCAGCTACCTGCTATAGCTCTGCAGCTACTTGCTATAGCTCTGCAGCTACCTACTATAGCCCTGCAGCTACCTGCTATAGCCCTGCAGCTACCTACTATAGCCCTGCAGCTAGTTTAAGTTCAAGTTTCTTTAATAGTTGTCATACAGAAGTACAGAATACTTTCATACAAAATGCTTCTTACTGTTACGCTCCAGAGACTGTGCTAGACAAGATAGTATCAAATAACATAGTATAGCATGTAATTTAGAAGAAGAAAATGAGGTCACAGTGTCCGGTATAGACATATGTACAATGTTCTGAGTTACCATATAATATACAATACTATGCAGTGTACTAATGTACAGTACTATATAGTGCAAAGCAGAAATGGGATGAGGTACAATTTAGGTACAATTTACAGTAAGGTGTACGAGTTGTAGTGCAATCCTTCATCAATAAATATAAAGTGTGGGGAGTGGGTGCTACAGTGTGTTTGTTTAAAGTGGGTGTGTGCTATAAAGTGTGTGGAGTGGGTGCTACAGTGTGTTTGTTTAAAGTGAGTGTGTGCGTGTGGATGTGTGTGCTATGTGCGTTTGGTGGTTGTTGTTGTGTAGTGTTCATTGTTCGTTTAGCAGCCTGATGGCCTGGGGATAGAAGCTTCTTCTGAGTCTTTCTGTGCTCGCCTTGAGACTCCGGTATCGCTTGCCTGACCGCAGCAGTTCAAAGAGGCAGTTGTTCGGGTGACTGGAGTCTTTAATGATTCTCTTAGCCTTGCCCTTGCAACGCTTGTTGTAAATGTTCTGGAGGGTGGGGAGCCCCCCTCCAATTGTGCGTTCGGCTGAACGTGTCACTCTTTGTAGTCTGCTTCGGTCTTGTGCAGTGCTATTCCCAAACCAGGAGGTGATGTTGCCGGTCAAGATGCTCTCTATTGTACATGAGTAGAAGTTCTTAAGGATCTTCTGACTGACTTGGAACTTCCTTAGGCGCCTGAGGAAGTAGAGGCGTTGTCGTGCCTTCTTCACAACACTGTCAATGTGTGTGGTCCATGTCAAGTCCTCGGATATGTAGGCTCCGAGGTACTTAAAGCTGTTGACTCTCTCAACCGGTGCCCCGTCGATGCTGAGGGGGCTGTAGTCCTTGACCCCCGACCTCCTGAAGTCCACAATCATCTCCTTTGTTTTGCTGACGTTCAGGGAGAGGCTGTTTTCCTGGCACCATCCCGCCAGGACCTTGACCTCTTCCAGGTAGGCCCTCTCGTCGTTGGCAGAGATCAGGCCCACCACCACTGTGTCGTCAGCTAATTTGATGATTGTATTGCTACTCCGCTGAGCCACACAGTTGTGTGTGTACAGGGAGTAGAGGAGGGGACTCAGAACACAGCCCTGGGGGGCCCCTATGTTGAGGGTGATGGATGAGGAGGTGCAGTTGCCTGCTCTCACCACCTGGGGTCTGCCAGTCAGGAAGTCCAAGACCCACTGGCAGAGGTCATAGTTCAAGCCCAGGTCCCTGAGCTTGGCTATGAGTAGGGGACTATGGTATTGAATGCTGAGCTGTAGTCGATGAATAGCATTCTCACATAGTTCCCCTGCCTCTTGTCCAGGTGTGATGCTGCTGTGTGCAGCACATGGGCTATGGCATCCTCCGTGGACCTGTTGGGGCGGTATGCAAATTGCAGGGGGTCCATGTTGATGGGGAGGGAGGAGCAGATGTAGCCCTTTACTAGCTTCTCAAAGCACTTCATGGCTATGGAGGTGAGAGCTACAGGGCGGTAGTCGTTGAGGCAAGCAGGCTTGGATTTTTTGGGTACAGGGATAATAGTGGACTTCTTCAGGCAGGTGGGGATGACAGCCTGTTCTAAGGACAGGTTAAATATGTCAGTGAATACTGGGGCCAGTTGGTCGGCACAGACTTTTAGGACGCGGCCGGGGATGCCGTCCGGACCTGCTGCCTTCCTGATATTCACTTTTTTAAAGGTCCGCCTCACCTCATGCTCTGTTACCCTGAACACTGCGCCTCCATCAGCAGCCGACCCCCCCCCCCCCATTGCCGTGGCTTGTGAGCTGGTGTTGTTATTACCAGCATCAAACCTCGCATAGAAGGTATTGAGGTCATTTGCTAAGGAGATGTCACTGTTCAGTTTGAGGGAGGCGCCTTTGTAGTCTGTCATCGTTTTGAGCCCCTGCCACATAGCTCTAGAGTCAGCTTGTTCAAACTGGAGTTCAATTTTATCCCTGTAGCGCCGTTTGGCCTCTGACACTGTCCTCCTTACGTTGTATCGCGCCACCTTGTGGTCATTCATGTTGCCTGCCACTAGGCCGTCGTTGTATGCTTTGGTGCGCTCTCTCAGAGCTTCACGGACGGATTTGTCTACCCAGGGTTTTTGATTTGGGTAAACTCTCATTTTGGTAGTGGGGATTGTTTCTTCCACCAAAGTACAAACATAGTCCAGCACTGTCTCCGTGTAGACATTAATGTTATCTGTGTCGCGGAACACATTCCAGTCTGTGCAGTGAAACGCAGACTGGAGCGTCTCCTCTGACGTCAAATCCCATTTCTGCACCTCTCGCGAGACTACAGGAGTACTTTTGATTCTCTGTTTGTACATTGGTGAAAGAAAGATGGACGCGTGATCTGATTTACCAAAGCCACTATCAGAATGAGCCTTGTAGCCACCTTTAAATTGCGTGTAACAGTGATCTAGGATGTTACCGCCTCTGGTGTTGCAAGTCACATGCTGATAGAAGTCAGGTAATACCTTTCTCAGATTGGCGCTATTGAAATCACCCAGCACCAAAATGGCGGCGTTAACGTTCGCCGCTTGTATTCTATTTACCTCGTCGTGGAGTCTGGAGAGCGCGACGTTGTTGCTGGCTTGCGGTGGAATATACACTCCTACAAGGATGATCGCCGTTAACTCCCTCGGGAGGAAGAAAGGACGACACTTGATGGTTATATATTCCAGGTCTAGGCAGCAGTGGTTGGATAATTCCTTCACGTTAGTTGGATCGCTCCAATTGTTGTTAAACATGAAGGCTATTCCACCTCCCCGCTGTTTACCGGACTCTGCTGTACGATCCTTGCGGTGGATAAAGAAGTGTTCAGCTGGTTGGATTGCGTGGTCTGGAACGTCCGACGTGAGCCACGTTTCGGTGAAGCAGAGAACGTTGCAGTCCCTAACGTCTCTTTGGTATTGAATCCTTGCTCGGATGTCATCCAGTTTATTGTCAATTGATTGTACATTGGCTAGCAATATACTGGGCAATGGTGTTCGGTGGTGTCTGGATCTCAGCCTGTTACGGATCCCAGCTCTCTTCCCACGCCGTCTGGTTCCTCTGTTCCTGGGATCAAGGAACAAAGGCTCTGGTCCCATTCTCCGGAGGATCTCCTCAGGCCATTGTTGCGGTTCGGAAAGCTGGTCCAGTGAGTAATCTAATCGGTAAGTTTCCCGTAATCCGATGTCTATAAGTGACTGACGGTCATACACATTAAATGCACCTACTGTTGGTACAGACAAAACTCTTAAAACTATAAATATTAACAAAAGTAAGCACAGTCTCGACGGAGCGAACAGAAAGGCAGCCGGACGTTGCAGCGCCATCTCCCCAGCTACCTACTATAGCTCTGCAGCTACCTACTATAGCTCTGCAGCTACCTACTATAGCCCTGCAGCTACCTGCTATAGCCCTGCAGCTACCTGCTATAGCCCTGCAGCTACCTACTATAGCCCTGCAGCTACCTGCTATAGCCCTGCAGCTACCTACTATAGCCCTGCAGCTACCTACTATAGCTCTGCAGCTACCTACTATAGCCCTGCAGCTACCTACTATAGCCCTGCAGCTACCTACTATAGCCCTGCAGCTACCTACTATAGCCCTGCAGCTACCTACTATAGCCCTGCAGCTACCTACTATAGCTCTGCAGCTACCTGCTATAGCCCTGCAGCTACCTACTATAGCCCTGCAGCTACCTACTATAGCCCTGCAGCTACCTGCTATAGCCCTGCAGCTACCTACTATAGCTCTGCAGCTACCTACTATAGCTCTGCAGCTACTTACTATAGCCCTGCAGCTACCTACTATAGCCCTGCAGCTACCTACTATAGCCCTGCAGCTACCTGCTATAGCTATGCAGCTACCTACTATAGCCCTGCAGCTACACTATAGCTATACAGCTACCTGCTATAGCTCTGCAGCTACCTGCTATAGCCCTGCAGCTACTTACTATAGCCCTGCAGCTAAACCTACTATAGCCCTGCAGCTACCTGCTATAGCTCTGCAGCTACCTACTATAGCCCTGCTGCTCCACTATAGCTCTGCAGATACCTGCTATAGCTCTGCAGCTAAACCTACTATAGCCCTGCAGCTCCACTATAGCTCTACAGCTACCTGCTATAGCTCTGCAGCTAAACCTGCTATAGCCCTGCAGCTACCTACTATAGCACTGCAGCTAAACCTACTATAGCTCTGCCGCTACCTACTACCTGCAGCTAAACCTACTATAGCTCTGCAGCTACCTGCTATAGCCCTGCAGCTACCTACTATAGCTCTGCTGCTACCTACTATAGCACTGCAGCTAAACCTACTATAGCTCTGCCGCTACCTACTACCTGCAGCTAAACCTACTATAGCTCTGCAGCTACCTGCTATAGCCCTGCAGCTACCTACTATAGCTCTGCAGCTACCTACTATAGCTCTGCAGCTACTTGCTATAGCTCTGCAGCTACCTACTATAGCCCTGCAGCTACCTGCTATAGCCCTGCAGCTACCTGCTATAGCCCTGCAGCTACCTACTATAGCCCTGCAGCTACCTACTATAGCTCTGCAGCTACCTACTATAGCTCTGCAGCTACTATAGCTCTGAAGCTACCTGCTATAGCCCTTCTGCTACCTACTATATCCCTTCTGCTACCTACTATAGCCCTGCAGCTACCTACTATAGCTCTGCAGCTACCTACTATAGCCCTGCAGCTACCTACTATAGCCCTTCTGCTACCTACTATAGCCCTGCAGCTACCTACTATAGCCCTTCAGCTAAACCTACTATAGCCCTGCAGCTACCTACTATAGCCCTGCAGCTACCTGCTATAGCACTGCAGCTAAACCTACTATAGCCCTGCAGCTACCTACTATAGCCCTGCAGCTACCTACTATAGCCCTGCAGCTAAACCTACTATAGCCCTGCAGCTACCTACTATAGCCCTGCAGCTAAACCTACTATAGCTCTGCAGCTACCTGCTATAGCCCTGCAGCTACCTACTATAGCCCTGCAGCTACCTACTATAGCTCTGCAGCTACCTGCTATAGCTCTGCAGCTAAACCTACTATAGCTCTGCAGCTACCTGCTATAGCCCTGGAGCTACCTACTATAGTAAATGCCCAAAACCCCCACCACCTCCTAATAGACAGTCTCCTCCCCACCGCATGTATATATTCCCTCCCCGCCGTATGTATATTTCCCTCCCACCCACCCACCCCCTCCTAATGTACAGTCCCCTCCCCATCATATGTATATACTCTGTCAGGATCTAGGGGTAACAGTACTGTATATTTGAATACCGCTTATGTCACGTATCAGTACTAAATACCTATATGTCCCTATGCCATAAATGTCATGTATGTTGTGTATGTCATAAATGTCTATATGAATTTAAAATGGGGGACCCTGATGGGAACAAGACAAACGTCTTTCTCAGGTCTGCATCCCCTTAACAATTGTATGTATTGAGCCGTACTGTATTGTACCCATTCTGCAATCTGTTAAATAAAGTTTTCATTCATTCATTCATTCATAGCCCTTCTGCTACCTACTATAGCCCTGCAGCTACCTACTATAGCCCTGCTGCTACCTACTATAGCCCTTCTGCTACCTACTATAGCCCTTCTGCTACCTACTATAGCTCTGCAGCTACCTACTATAGCTCTGCAGCTACCTGCTATAGCCCTGCAGCTACCTGCTATAGCTCTTCAGCTACCTACTATAGCTCTGCAGCTACCTACTATAGCTCTGCAGCTACCTGCTATAGCCCTGCAGCTACCTACTATAGCTCTTCAGCTACCTACTATAGCTCTTCAGCTACCTACTATAGCCCTTCTGCTACCTACTATAGCTCTGCAGCTACCTACTATAGCTCTGCAGCTACCTGCTATAGCCCTGCAGCTACCTACTATAGCTCTTCAGCTACCTACTATAGCTCTTCAGCTACCTACTATAGCTCTGCAGCTACCTGCTATAGCCCTGCAGCTACCTGCTATAGCTCTGCTGCTACCTACTATAGTCCTGCAGCTAAACCTACTATAGCCCTGCAACTACCTACTATAGCTCTGCTGCTACCTACTATAGTCCTGCAGCTACCTACTATAGCCCTGCTGCTACCTACTATAGACCTGCAGCTACCTACTATATCCCTGCAGCTACCTATTATAGCCCTGCAGCTAAACCTACTATAGCTCTACAGCTACCTACTATAGCCCTGCTCCTACCTACTATAGCTCTGCAGCTACCTGCTATAGCCCTGCTGCTACCTACTATAGTCCTGCAGCTACCTACTATAGCCCTGCAGCTACCTACTATAGCTATGCAACTACCTACTATAGCCCTGCAGCTACCTACTATAGCTCTGCTGCTACCTACTATAGCCCTGCTGCTACCTACTATAGCCCTGCTGCTACCTGCTATAGCCCTGCTGCTACCTACTATAGCCCTGCTGCTACCTGCTATAGCCCTGCTGCTACCTACTATAGCCCTGCTGCTACCTGCTATAGCTCTGCAGCTACCTACTATAGCCCTGCAGCTACCTACTATAGCTCTGCAACTACCTACTATAGCTCTGCTGCTACCTGCTATAGCCCTGCAGCTACCTACTATAGCTCTGCAGCTACCTGCTATAGCTCTGCAGCTACCTACTATAGCCCTACAGCTAAACCTACTATAGCTCTGCAGCTAAACCTACTATAGCCATGCAGCTAAACCTACTATAGCCCTGCAGCTACCTACTATAGCCCTGCAGCTACCTGCTATAGCACTGCAGCTAAACCTACTATAGCCCTGCAGCTACCTACTATAGCCCTGCAGCTACCTACTATAGCCCTGCAGCTACCTACTATAGCTCTGCAGCTACCTACTATAGCTCTGCAGCTAAACCTACTATAGCCCTGCAGCTACCTACTATAGCCCTGCAGCTACCTACTATAGCTCTGCAGCTACCTGCTATAGCCCTGCAGCTAAACCTACTATAGCCCTGCAGCTACCTACTATAGCTCTGCAGCTACCTGCTATAGCCCTGCAGCTAAACCTACTATAGCCCTGCAGCTACCTACTATAGCCCTGCAGCTACCTACTATAGCCCTGCAGCTACCTACTATAGCCCTGCAGCTACCTACTATAGCTCTGCAGCTACCTGCTATAGCTCTGCAGCTACCTACTATAGCCCTGCAGCTACCTACTATAGCACTGCAGCTACCTGCTATAGCTCTGCAGCTAAACCTACTATAGCTCTGCAGCTACCTGCTATAGCCCTGGAGCTACCTACTATAGCCCTGGAGCTACCTACTATAGCCCTTCTGCTACCTACTATAGCCCTGCAGCTACCTACTATAGCTTTGCAGCTACCTGCTATAGCTCTGCAGCTACCTACTATAGCCCTGCAGCTAAACCTACTATAGCCCTGCAGCTACCTACTATAGCCCTGCTGCTACCTACTATAGCCCTTCTGCTACCTACTATAGCTCTGCAGCTACCTGCTATAGCTCTGCAGCTACCTACTATAGTCCTGCAGCTAAACCTACTATAGCCCTGCAGCTACCTACTATAGCTCTGCAGCTACCTACTATAGCCCTGCAGCTACCTGCTATATCCCTGCAGCTACCTGCTATAGCCCTGCAGCTACCTACTATAGCTCTGCAGCTACCTACTATAGCTCTGCAGCTACCTGCTATAGCCCTGCAGCTACCTGCTATAGCTCTGCTGCTACCTACTATAGTCCTGCAGCTAAACCTACTATAGCCCTGCAGCTACCTACTATAGCCCTGCAGCTACCTACTATAGCTCTGCAGCTACCTACTATAGCCCTGCAGCTACCTGCTATAGCCCTGCAGCTACCTACTATAGCCCTGCAGCTACCTACTATAGCTCTGCAGCTACCTACTATAGCACAGCAGCTAAACCTATTATAGACCTGCAGCTACCTACTATAGCCCTGCAGCTACCTACTATAGCTCTGCAGCTACCTACTATAGCCCTGCAGCTACCTACTATAGCACAGCAGCTAAACCTATTATAGACCTGCAGCTACCTACTATAGCCCTGCAGCTACCTGCTATAGCCCTGCAGCTACCTACTATAGCCCTGCAGCTACCTGTTATAGCTCTGCTGCTACCTACTATAGCTCTGCAACTAACTACTATAGCCCTGCAGCTAAACCTACTATAGCCCTGCAGCTACCTACTATATCCCTGCAGCTACCTACTATAGCTCTGCAGCTACCTGCTATAGCCCTGCAGCTACCTACTATAGCTCTGCAGCTACCTGCTATAGCCCTGCTGCTACCTACTATAGCCCTGCAGCTACCTACTATAGCCCTGCAGCTACCTACTATAGCCCTGCAGCTACCTACTATAGCTCTGCAGCTACCTACTATAGCCCTGCAGCTACCTACTATAGCCCTTCTGCTACCTACTATAGCTCTGCAGCTACCTACTATAGCTCTGCAGCTACCTACTATAGCTCTGCAGCTACCTACTATAGCTCTGCTGCTACCTACTATAGCCCTGCAGCTACCTGCTATAGCTCTGCAGCTACCTACTATAGCCCTGCAGCTACCTGCTATAGCCCTGCAGCTACCTGCTATAGCCCTGCAGCTACCTACTATCGTTCTGCAGCTACCTACTATAGCCCTGCAGCTACCTACTATAGCTCTGCAGCTACCTACTATAGCTCTGCATCTACCTGCTATAGCCCTGCAGCTACCTGCTATAGCCCTGCAGCTACCTACTATAGCCCTGCAGCTAAACCTACTATAGCCCTGCAGCTACCTACTATAGCTCTGAAGCTACCTACTATAGCTCTGCAGCTACCTACTATAGCACTGCAGCTACCTACTATAGCTCTGCAGCTACCTACTATAGCACTGCAGCTAAACCTAATATATCCCTGCAGCTACCTACTATAGCCCTGCAGCTACCTACTATAGCCCTGCAGCTACCTACTATAGCCCTGCTGCTACCTACTATAGCTCTGCAGCTACCTGCTATAGCTCTGCAGCTACCTACTATAGCCCTGCAGCTACCTACTATAGCCCTGCAGCTACCTACTATAGCTCTGCAGCTACCTACTATAGCACTGCAGCTACCTACTATAGCTCTGCAGCTACCTGCTATAGCTCTGCAGCTACTTGCTATAGCTCTGCAGCTATCTACTATAGCCCTGCAGCTACCTGCTATAGCCCTGCAGCTACCTACTATAGCCCTGCAGCTACCTACTATAGCTCTGCAGCTACCTACTATAGCTCTGCAGCTACCTACTATAGCCCTGCAGCTACCTGCTATAGCCCTGCAGCTACCTACTATAGCCCTGCAGCTACCTGCTATAGCCCTGCAGCTACCTACTATAGCCCTGCAGCTACCTACTATAGCCCTGCAGCTACCTGCTATAGCCCTGCAGCTACCTACTATAGCCCTGCAGCTACCTACTATAGCTCTGCAGCTACCTACTATAGCACTGCAGCTACCTACTATAGATCTGCAGCTACCTGCTATAGCTCTGCAGCTACCTACTATAGCCCTGCAGCTACCTACTATAGCTCTGCAGCTACCTGCTATATCCCTGCAGCTAACTACTATAGCTCTGCAGCTACCTACTATAGCCCTGCATCTACCTACTATAGCTCTGCAGCTACCTACTATAGCTCTGCTGCTACCTGCTATAGCTCTGCAGCTACTTGCTATAGCCCTGCAGCTACCTACTATAGATCTGCAGCTACCTGCTATAGCTCTGCAGCTACTTGCTATAGCTCTGCAGCTACCTACTATAGCCCTGCAGCTACCTGCTATAGCCCTGCAGCTACCTACTATAGCCCTGCAGCTAGTTTAAGTTCAAGTTTCTTTAATAGTTGTCATACAGAAGTACAGAATACTTTCATACAAAATGCTTCTTACTGTTACGCTCCAGAGACTGTGCTAGACAAGATAGTATCAAATAACATAGTATAGCATGTAATTTAGAAGAAGAAAATGAGGTCACAGTGTTCGGTATAGACATATGTACAATGTTCTGAGTTACCATATAATATACAATACTATGCAGTGTACTAATGTACAGTACTATATAGTGCAAAGCAGAAATGGGATGAGGTACAATTTAGGTACAATTTACAGTAAGGTGTACGAGTTGTAGTGCAATCCTTCATCAATAAATATAAAGTGTGGGGAGTGGGTGCTACAGTGTGTTTGTTTAAAGTGGGTGTGTGCTATAAAGTGTGTGGAGTGGGTGCTACAGTGTGTTTGTTTAAAGTGAGTGTGTGTGTGTGGATGTGTGTGCTATGTGCGTTTGGTGGTTGTTGTTGTGTAGTGTTCATTGTTCGTTTAGCAGCCTGATGGCCTGGGGATAGAAGCTTCTTCTGAGTCTTTCTGTGCTCGCCTTGAGACTCCGGTATCGCTTGCCTGACCGCAGCAGTTCAAAGAGGCAGTTGTTCGGGTGACTGGAGTCTTTAATGATTCTCTTAGCCTTGCCCTTGCAACGCTTGTTGTAAATGTTCTGGAGGGTGGGGAGCCCCCCTCCAATTGTGCGTTCGGCTGAACGTGTCACTCTTTGTAGTCTGCTTCGGTCTTGTGCAGTGCTATTCCCAAACCAGGAGGTGATGTTGCCGGTCAAGATGCTCTCTATTGTACATGAGTAGAAGTTCTTAAGGATCTTCTGACTGACTTGGAACTTCCTTAGGCGCCTGAGGAAGTAGAGGCGTTGTCGTGCCTTCTTCACAACACTGTCAATGTGTGTGGTCCATGTCAAGTCCTCGGATATGTAGGCTCCGAGGTACTTAAAGCTGTTGACTCTCTCAACCGGTGCCCCGTCGATGCTGAGGGGGCTGTAGTCCTTGACCCCCGACCTCCTGAAGTCCACAATCATCTCCTTTGTTTTGCTGACGTTCAGGGAGAGGCTGTTTTCCTGGCACCATCCCGCCAGGACCTTGACCTCTTCCAGGTAGGCCCTCTCGTCGTTGGCAGAGATCAGGCCCACCACCACTGTGTCGTCAGCAAATTTGATGATTGTATTGCTACTCCGCTGAGCCACACAGTTGTGTGTGTACAGGGAGTAGAGGAGGGGACTCAGAACACAGCCCTGGGGGGCCCCTATGTTGAGGGTGATGGATGAGGAGGTGCAGTTGCCTGCTCTCACCACCTGGGGTCTGCCAGTCAGGAAGTCCAAGACCCACTGGCAGAGGTCATAGTTCAAGCCCAGGTCCCTGAGCTTGGCTATGAGTAGGGGACTATGGTATTGAATGCCGAGCTGTAGTCGATGAATAGCATTCTCACATAGTTCCCCTGCCTCTTGTCCAGGTGTGATGCTGCTGTGTGCAGCACATGGGCTATGGCGTCCTCCGTGGACCTGTTGGGGCGGTATGCAAATTGCAGGGGGTCCATGTTGATGGGGAGGGAGGAGCAGATGTAGCCCTTTACTAGCTTCTCAAAGCACTTCATGGCTATGGAGGTGAGAGCTACAGGGCGGTAGTCGTTGAGGCAAGCAGGCTTGAATTTTTTGGGTACAGGGATAATAGTGGACTTCTTCAGGCAGGTGGGGATGACAGCCTGTTCTAAGGACAGGTTAAATATGTCAGTGAATACTGGGGCCAGTTGGTCGGCACAGACTTTTAGGACGCGGCCGGGGATGCCGTCCGGACCTGCTGCCTTCCTGATATTCACTTTTTTAAAGGTCCGCCTCACCTCATGCTCTGTTACCCTGAACACTGCGCCTCCATCAGCAGCCGACCCCCCCCCCCCCCATTGCCGTGGCTTGTGAGCTGGTGTTGTTATTACCAGCATCAAACCTCGCATAGAAGGTATTGAGGTCATTTGCTAAGGAGATGTCACTGTTCAGTTTGAGGGAGGCGCCTTTGTAGTCTGTCATCGTTTTGAGCCCCTGCCACATAGCTCTAGAGTCAGCTTGTTCAAACTGGAGTTCAATTTTATCCCTGTAGCGCCGTTTGGCCTCTGACACTGTCCTCCTTACGTTGTATCGCGCCACCTTGTGGTCATTCATGTTGCCTGCCACTAGGCCGTCGTTGTATGCTTTGGTGCGCTCTCTCAGAGCTTCACGGACGGATTTGTCTACCCAGGGTTTTTGATTTGGGTAAACTCTCATTTTGGTAGTGGGGATTGTTTCTTCCACCAAAGTACAAACATAGTCCAGCACTGTCTCCGTGTAGACATTAATGTTATCTGTGTCGCGGAACACATTCCAGTCTGTGCAGTGAAACGCAGACTGGAGCGTCTCCTCTGACGTCAAATCCCATTTCTGCACCTCTCGCGAGACTACAGGAGTACTTTTGATTCTCTGTTTGTACATTGGTGAAAGAAAGATGGACGCGTGATCTGATTTACCAAAGCCACTATCAGAATGAGCCTTGTAGCCACCTTTAAATTGCGTGTAACAGTGATCTAGGATGTTACCGCCTCTGGTGTTGCAAGTCACATGCTGATAGAAGTCAGGTAATACCTTTCTCAGATTGGCGCTATTGAAATCACCCAGCACCAAAATGGCGGCGTTAACGTTCGCCGCTTGTATTCTATTTACCTCGTCGTGGAGTCTGGAGAGCGCGACGTTGTTGCTGGCTTGCGGTGGAATATACACTCCTACAAGGATGATCGCCGTTAACTCCCTCGGGAGGAAGAAAGGACGACACTTGATGGTTATATATTCCAGGTCTAGGCAGCAGTGGTTGGATAATTCCTTCACGTTAGTTGGATCGCTCCAATTGTTGTTAAACATGAAGGCTATTCCACCTCCCCGCTGTTTACCGGACTCTGCTGTACGATCCTTGCGGTGGATAAAGAAGTGTTCAGCTGGTTGGATTGCGTGGTCTGGAACGCCCGACGTGAGCCACGTTTCGGTGAAGCAGAGAACGTTGCAGTCCCTAACGTCTCTTTGGTATTGAATCCTTGCTCGGATGTCATCCAGTTTATTGTCAATTGATTGTACATTGGCTAGCAATATACTGGGCAATGGTGTTCGGTGGTGTCTGGATCTCAGCCTGTTACGGATCCCAGCTCTCTTCCCACGCCGTCTGGTTCCTCTGTTCCTGGGATCAAGGAACAAAGGCTCTGGTCCCATTCTCCGGAGGATCTCCTCAGGCCATTGTTGCGGTTCGGAAAGCTGGTCCAGTGAGTAATCCAATCGGTAAGTTTCCCGTAATCCGATGTCTATAAGTGACTGACGGTCATACACATTAAATGCACCTACTGTTGGTACAGACAAAACTCTTAAAACTATAAATATTAACAAAAGTAAGCACAGTCTCGACGGAGCGAACAGAAAGGCAGCCGGACGTTGCAGCGCCATCTCCCCAGCTACCTACTATAGCTCTGCAGCTACCTACTATAGCTCTGCAGCTACCTACTATAGCCCTGCAGCTACCTGCTATAGCCCTGCAGCTACCTGCTATAGCCCTGCAGCTACCTACTATAGCCCTGCAGCTACCTGCTATAGCCCTGCAGCTACCTACTATAGCCCTGCAGCTACCTACTATAGCTCTGCAGCTACCTACTATAGCCCTGCAGCTACCTACTATAGCCCTGCAGCTACCTACTATAGCCCTGCAGCTACCTACTATAGCCCTGCAGCTACCTACTATAGCTCTGCAGCTACCTGCTATAGCCCTGCAGCTACCTACTATAGCCCTGCAGCTACCTACTATAGCCCTGCAGCTACCTGCTATAGCCCTGCAGCTACCTACTATAGCTCTGCAGCTACCTACTATAGCTCTGCAGCTACTTACTATAGCCCTGCAGCTACCTACTATAGCCCTGCAGCTACCTACTATAGCCCTGCAGCTACCTGCTATAGCTCTGCAGCTACCTACTATAGCCCTGCAGCTACACTATAGCTATACAGCTACCTGCTATAGCTCTGCAGCTACCTGCTATAGCCCTGCAGCTACTTACTATAGCCCTGCAGCTAAACCTACTATAGCCCTGCAGCTACCTGCTATAGCTCTGCAGCTACCTACTATAGCCCTGCTGCTCCACTATAGCTCTGCAGCTACCTGCTATAGCTCTGCAGCTAAACCTACTATAGCCCTGCAGCTCCACTATAGCTCTACAGCTACCTGCTATAGCTCTGCAGCTAAACCTGCTATAGCCCTGCAGCTACCTACTATAGCACTGCAGCTAAACCTACTATAGCTCTGCCGCTACCTACTACCTGCAGCTAAACCTACTATAGCTCTGCAGCTACCTGCTATAGCCCTGCAGCTACCTACTATAGCTCTGCTGCTACCTACTATAGCACTGCAGCTAAACCTACTATAGCTCTGCCGCTACCTACTACCTGAAGCTAAACCTACTATAGCTCTGCAGCTACCTGCTATAGCCCTGCAGCTACCTACTATAGCTCTGCAGCTACCTACTATAGCTCTGCAGCTACTTGCTATAGCTCTGCAGCTACCTACTATAGCCCTGCAGCTACCTGCTATAGCCCTGCAGCTACCTGCTATAGCCCTGCAGCTACCTACTATAGCCCTGCAGCTACCTACTATAGCTCTGCAGCTACCTACTATAGCTCTGCAGCTACTATAGCTCTGAAGCTACCTGCTATAGCCCTTCTGCTACCTACTATATCCCTTCTGCTACCTACTATAGCCCTGCAGCTACCTACTATAGCTCTGCAGCTACCTACTATAGCCCTGCAGCTACCTACTATAGCCCTTCTGCTACCTACTATAGCCCTGCAGCTACCTACTATAGCCCTTCAGCTAAACCTACTATAGCCCTGCAGCTACCTACTATAGCCCTGCAGCTACCTGCTATAGCACTGCAGCTAAACCTACTATAGCCCTGCAGCTACCTACTATAGCCCTGCAGCTACCTACTATAGCCCTGCAGCTAAACCTACTATAGCCCTGCAGCTACCTACTATAGCCCTGCAGCTAAACCTACTATAGCTCTGCAGCTACCTGCTATAGCCCTGCAGCTACCTACTATAGCCCTGCAGCTACCTACTATAGCTCTGCAGCTACCTGCTATAGCTCTGCAGCTAAACCTACTATAGCTCTGCAGCTACCTGCTATAGCCCTGGAGCTACCTACTATAGTAAATGCCCAAAACCCCCACCACCTCCTAATAGACAGTCTCCTCCCCACCGCATGTATATATTCCCTCCCCGCCGTATGTATATTTCCCTCCCACCCACCCACCCCCTCCTAATGTACAGTCCCCTCCCCATCATATGTATATACTCTGTCAGGATCTAGGGGTAACAGTACTGTATATTTGAATACCGCTTATGTCACGTATCAGTACTAAATACCTATATGTCCCTATGCCATAAATGTCATGTATGTTGTGTATGTCATAAATGTCTATATGAATTTAAAATGGGGGACCCTGATGGAAACAAGACAAACGTCTTTCTCAGGTCTGCATCCCCTTAACAATTGTATGTATTGAGCCGTACTGTATTGTACCCATTCTGCAATCTGTTAAATAAAGTTTTCATTCATTCATTCATTCATAGCCCTTCTGCTACCTACTATAGCCCTGCAGCTACCTACTATAGCCCTGCTGCTACCTACTATAGCCCTTCTGCTACCTACTATAGCCCTTCTGCTACCTACTATAGCTCTGCAGCTACCTACTATAGCTCTGCAGCTACCTGCTATAGCCCTGCAGCTACCTGCTATAGCTCTTCAGCTACCTACTATAGCTCTGCAGCTACCTACTATAGCTCTGCAGCTACCTGCTATAGCCCTGCAGCTACCTACTATAGCTCTTCAGCTACCTACTATAGCTCTTCAGCTACCTACTATAGCCCTTCTGCTACCTACTATAGCTCTGCAGCTACCTACTATAGCTCTGCAGCTACCTGCTATAGCCCTGCAGCTACCTACTATAGCTCTTCAGCTACCTACTATAGCTCTTCAGCTACCTACTATAGCTCTGCAGCTACCTGCTATAGCCCTGCAGCTACCTGCTATAGCTCTGCTGCTACCTACTATAGTCCTGCAGCTAAACCTACTATAGCCCTGCAACTACCTACTATAGCTCTGCTGCTACCTACTATAGTCCTGCAGCTAAACCTACTATAGCCCTGCAACTACCTACTATAGCCCTGCAGCTACCTGCTATAGCCCTGCAGCTACCTACTATAGCCCTGCAGCTACCTACTATATCCCTGCAGTTACCTACTATAGCCCTGCTGCTACCTGCTATAGCCCTGCAGCTACCTACTATAGCCCTGCTGCTACCTACTATAGCCCTGCAGCTACCTACTATATCCCTGCAGCTACCTATTATAGCCCTGCAGCTAAACCTACTATAGCTCTACAGCTACCTACTATAGCCCTGCTCCTACCTACTATAGCTCTGCAGCTACCTGCTATAGCCCTGCTGCTACCTACTATAGTCCTGCAGCTACCTACTATAGCCCTGCAGCTACCTACTATAGCTATGCAACTACCTACTATAGCCCTGCAGCTACCTACTATAGCTCTGCTGCTACCTACTATAGCCCTGCTGCTACCTACTATAGCCCTGCTGCTACCTGCTATAGCCCTGCTGCTACCTACTATAGCCCTGCTGCTACCTACTATAGCCCTGCTGCTACCTACTATAGCCCTGCTGCTACCTGCTATAGCCCTGCTGCTACCTACTATAGCCCTGCTGCTACCTGCTATAGCTCTGCAGCTACCTACTATAGCCCTGCAGCTACCTACTATAGCTCTGCAACTACCTACTATAGCTCTGCTGCTACCTGCTATAGCCCTGCAGCTACCTACTATAGCTCTGCAGCTACCTGCTATAGCTCTGCAGCTACCTACTATAGCCCTACAGCTAAACCTACTATAGCTCTGCTGCTACCTACTATAGCCCTGCAGCTACCTGCTATAGCTCTGCAGCTACCTACTATAGCCCTGCTGCTACCTACTATAGCCCTGCTGCTACCTACTATAGCCCTTCTGCTACCTACTATAGCTCTGCAGCTACCTGCTATAGCCCTGCAGCTACCTACTATAGCTCTGCAGCTACCTACTATAGCCCTACAGCTAAACCTACTATAGCTCTGCAGCTACCTGCTATAGCCCTGCAGCTACCTACTATAGCTCTGCAGCTACCTGCTATAGCCCTGCTGCTACCTGCTATAGCTCTGCTGCTACCTACTATAGCCCTGCAGCTACCTACTATAGCCCTTCAGCTACCTACTATAGCCCTGCAGCTACCTACTATAGCCCTGCAGCTACCTACTATAGCTCTGCAGCTACCTACTATAGCCCTGCAGCTACCTACTATAGCTCTGCTGCTACCTACTATAGCCCTGCAGCTACCTACTATAGCCCTTCAGCTACCTACTATAGCCCTGCAGCTACCTACTATAGCCCTGCAGCTACCTACTATAGCTCTGCAGCTAAACCTACTATAGCCATGCAGCTAAACCTACTATAGCCCTGCAGCTACCTACTATAGCCCTGCAGCTACCTGCTATAGCACTGCAGCTAAACCTACTATAGCCCTGCAGCTACCTACTATAGCCCTGCAGCTAAACCTACTATAGCCCTGCAGCTACCTACTATAGCCCTGCAGCTACCTACTATAGCCCTGCAGCTACCTACTATAGCCCTGCAGCTACCTACTATAGCTCTGCAGCTACCTGCTATAGCTCTGCAGCTACCTACTATAGCACTGCAGCTACCTGCTATAGCTCTGCAGCTAAACCTACTATAGCTCTGCAGCTACATACTATAGCCCTGCAGCTAAACCTACTATAGCCCTGCAGCTACCTACTATAGCCCTGCAGCTACCTGCTATAGCCCTGCAGCTACCTACTATAGCTCTGCAGCTACCTACTATAGCTCTGCAGCTACCTGCTATAGCTCTGCTGCTACCTACTATAGTCCTGCAGCTAAACCTACTATAGCCCTGCAGCTACCTACTATAGCTCTGCAGCTACCTACTATAGCCCTGCAGCTACCTGCTATAGCCCTGCAGCTACCTGCTATAGCTCTGCTGCTACCTGCTATATCCCTGCTGCTACCTGCTATAGCCCTTCTGCTACCTACTATAGCCCTGCAGCTACCTACTATAGCCCTGCAGCTACCTACTATAGCTCTGCAGCTACCTACTATAGTCCTGTAGCTACCTACTATAGCCCTGCAGCTACCTACTATAGCACAGCAGCTAAACCTATTATAGACCTGCAGCTACCTACTATAGCCCTGCAGCTACCTGCTATAGCCCTGCAGCTACCTACTATAGCTCTGCAACTAACTACTATAGCCCTGCAGCTAAACCTACTATAGCCCTGCAGCTACCTGTTATAGCCCTGCAGCTACCTACTATAGCCCTGCAGCTACCTGTTATAGCTCTGCTGCTACCTACTATAGCTCTGCAACTAACTACTATAGCCCTGCAGCTAAACCTACTATAGCCCTGCAGCTACCTACTATATCCCTGCAGCTACCTACTATAGCTCTGCAGCTACCTGCTATAGCCCTGCTGCTACCTACTATACCCCTGCAGCTACCTACTATAGCCCTGCAGCTACCTACTATAGCCCTGCAGCTACCTACTATAGCCCTGCAGCTACCTACTATAGCTCTGCAGCTACCTACTATAGCCCTGCAGCTACCTACTATAGCCCTTCTGCTACCTACTATAGCCCTGCAGCTACCTACTATAGCTCTGCAGCTACCTGCTATAGCCCTGCTGCTACCTACTATAGCCCTGCAGCTACCTACTATAGCCCTGCAGCTACCTACTATAGCCCTGCAGCTACCTACTATAGCCCTGCAGCTACCTACTATAGCCCTGCAGCTACCTACTATAGCCCTTCTGCTACCTACTATAGCCCTGCAGCTACCTACTATAGCCCTGCAGCTACCTACTATAGCTCTGCTGCTACCTACTATAGCCCTGCAGCTACCTACTATAGCTCTGCTGCTACCTACTATAGCCCTGCAGCTACCTACTATAGCCCTTCTGCTACCTACTATAGCCCTGCAGCTACCTACTATAGCCCTGCAGCTACCTACTATAGCTCTGCTGCTACCTACTATAGCCCTGCAGCTACCTGCTATAGCTCTGCTGCTACCTACTATAGCCCTGCAGCTACCTACTATAGCTCTGCTGCTACCTACTATAGCCCTGCAGCTACCTGCTATAGCTCTGCAGCTACCTACTATAGCCCTGCAGCTACCTGCTATAGCCCTGCAGCTACCTACTATAGCTCTGCAGCTACCTACTATAGCCCTGCAGCTACCTACTATAGCTCTGCAGCTACCTACTATAGCTCTGCAGCTACCTGCTATAGCCCTGCAGCTACCTGCTATAGCCCTGCAGCTACCTACTATAGCCCTGCAGCTAAACCTACTATAGCCCTGCAGCTACCTACTATAGCTCTGAAGCTACCTACTATAGCTCTGCAGCTACCTACTATAGCTCTGCAGCTACCTACTATAGCCCTGCAGCTAAACCTACTATAGCCCTGCAGCTACCTACTATAGCTCTGAAGCTACCTACTATAGCACTGCAGCTACCTACTATAGCTCTGCAACTACCTACTATAGCACTGCAGCTAAACCTACTATATCCCTGCAGCTACCTACTATAGCTCTGCAGCTACCTACTATAGCTCTGCAGCTACCTACTATAGCCCTGCTGCTACCTACTATAGCTCTGCAGCTACCTGCTATAGCTCTGCAGCTACCTACTATAGCCCTGCAGCTACCTGCTATAGCCCTGCAGCTAAACCTACTATTGCTCTGCAGCTACCTACTATAGCCCTGCAGCTAAACCTACTATAGCCCTGCTGCTACCTACTATAGCCCTGCAGCTACCTAGCTCTGCAGCTACCTACTATAGCTCTGCAGCTACCTGCTATAGCCCTGCAGCTACCTACTATAGCTCTGCAGCTACCTACTATAGCCCTGCAGCTACCTACTATAGCTCTGCAGCTACCTACTATAGCCCTGCAGCTACCTGCTATAGCCCTGCAGCTACCTACTATAGCCCTGCAGCTACCTAGCTCTGCAGCTACCTACTATAGCTCTGCAGCTACCTGCTATAGCCCTGCAGCTACCTACTATAGCTCTGCAGCTACCTACTATAGCTCTGCAGCTACCTGCTATAGCCCTGCAGCTACCTACTATAGCTCTGCAGCTACCTACTATAGCCCTGCAGCTACCTAGCTCTGCAGCTACCTACTATAGCTCTGCAGCTACCTGCTATAGCCCTGCAGCTACCTACTATAGCTCTGCAGCTACCTACTATAGCCCTGCAGCTACCTACTATAGCTCTGCAGCTACCTACTATAGCCCTGCAGCTACCTACTATAGCCTTTCTGCTACCTACTATAGCCCTTCTGCTACCTACTATAGCCCTGCAGCTACCTACTATAGCTCTACAGCTACCTACTATAGCCCTGCAGCTACCTACTATAGCCTTTCTGCTACCTGCTATAGCCCTTCAGCTACCTACTATAGCTCTGCAGCTACCTACTATAGCTCTGCAGCTACCTACTATAGCCCTGCAGCTACCTACTATAGCTCTGCAGCTACCTACTATAGCCCTGCAGCTACCTACTATAGCTCTGCAGCTACCTACTATAGCCCTGCAGCTATCTACTATAGCTCTGCAGCTACCTACTATAGCCCTGCAGCTACCTGCTATAGCACTGCAGCTACCTACTATAGCCCTTCAGCTACCTACTATAGCTCTGCAGCTACCTACTATAGCACTGCAGCTACCTACTATAGCCCTTCAGCTACCTACTATAGCTCTGCAGCTACCTACTATAGCTCTGCAGCTACCTACTATAGCCCTGCAGCTACCTGCTATAGCCCTGCAGCTACCTACTATAGCTCTGCAGCTAAACCTGCTATAGCCCTGCTGCTACCTACTATAGTCCTGCAGCTAAACCTACTATAGCCCTGCAGCTATCTACTATAGCCCTGCAGCTACCTGCTATAGCACTGCAGCTAAACCTACTATAGCCCTGCAGCTACCTACTATAGCCCTGCAGCTACCTACTATAGCCCTGCAGCTAAACCTACTATAGCCCTGCAGCTACCTACTATAGCCCTGCAGCTACCTACTATAGCCCTGCAGCTACCTACTATAGTCCTGCAGCTACCTACTATAGCCCTGCAGCTACCTGCTATAGCCCTGCTGCTACCTACTATAGCCCTGCAGCTAACTACTATAGCTCTGCAGCTACCTACTATAGCCCTGCAGCTACCTACTATAGCCCTGCAGCTACCTACTATAGCTCTGCAGCTTACTGCTATAGCCCTGCAGCTAGCTACCTACTATAGCTCTACAGCTACCTACTATAGCCCTGCAGCTACCTACTATAGCCGTGCAGCTAAACCTACTATAGCCCTGCAGCTACCTACTATAGCCCTGCAGCTACCTACTATAGCCCTGCAGCTACCTACTATAGTCCTGCAGCTACCTACTATAGCCCTGCAGCTACCTGCTATAGCCCTGCTGCTACCTACTATAGCCCTGCAGCTAACTACTATAGCTCTACAGCTACCTACTATAGCCCTGCAGCTACCTACTATAGCCCTGCAGCTACCTACTATAGCTCTACAGCTACCTACTATAGCCCTGCAGCTACCTACTATAGCCCTGCAGCTACCTACTAACCTAATATAGCCCTGCAGCTACCTACTATAGCCCTGCAGCTACCTACTATAGCTCTGCAACTACCTACTATAGCCCTGCAGCTACCTACTATAGCCCTGCAGCTACCTACTAACCTAATATAGCCCTGCTGCTACCTACTATAGCCCTGCAGCTACCTACTATAGCTCTGCAACTACCTACTATAGCCCTGCAGCTACCTACTATAGCCCTGCAGCTACCTACTATAGCTCTGCAGCTAACTACTATAGCTCTGCAACTACCTACTATAGCTCTGCAGCTACCTGCTATAGCTCTGCAGCTACCTGCTATAGCCCTGCAGCTACCTACTATAGCCCTGCAGCTACCTACTATAGCTCTGCAACTACCTACTATAGCTCTGCAGCTACCTACTATAGCCCTGCTGCTACCTGCTATAGCTCTGCAGCTACCTACTATAGCTCTGCAGCTGCCTACTATAGCTCTGCTGCTACCTGCTATAGCTCTGCAGCTACCTACTATAGCCCTGCAGCTACCTACTATAGCCCTGCTGCTAGCTACTATAGCTCTGCAGCTGCCTACTATAGCTCTGCTGCTACCTGCTATAGCCCTGCAGCTACCTGCTATGGCCCTGCAGCTACCTACTATAGCTCTGCAGCTGCCTACTATAGCTCTGCTGCTACCTGCTATAGCCCTGCAGCTACCTACTATAGCCCTGCTGCTACCTGCTATAGCCCTGCTGCTACCTGCTATAGCTCTGCAGCTACCTACTATAGCTCTGCAGCTACCTACTATAGCTCTGCAGCTACCTACTATAGCTCTGCAGCTACCTACTATAGCTCTGCAGCTACCTACTATAGCTCTGCAGCTACCTGCTATAGCCCTGCAGCTACCTACTATAGCTCTGCAGCTACCTACTATAGCCCTGCAGCTACCTACTATAGCTCTGCAGCTACCTACTATAGCCCTGCAGCTACCTACTATAGCCTTTCTGCTACCTACTATAGCCCTTCTGCTACCTACTATAGCCCTGCAGCTACCTACTATAGCTCTGCAGCTACCTACTATAGCCCTGCAGCTACCTACTATAGCCTTTCTGCTACCTACTATAGCCCTTCAGCTACCTACTATAGCTCTGCAGCTACCTACTATAGCTCTGCAGCTACCTACTATAGCCCTGCAGCTACCTACTATAGCTCTGCAGCTACCTATTATAGCCCTGCAGCTACCTACTATAGCTCTGCAGCTACCTACTATAGCCCTGCAGCTATCTACTATAGCTCTGCAGCTACCTACTATAGCCCTGCAGCTACCTGCTATAGCACTGCAGCTACCTACTATAGCCCTTCAGCTACCTACTATAGCTCTGCAGCTACCTACTATAGCACTGCAGCTACCTACTATAGCCCTTCAGCTACCTACTATAGCCCTGCAGCTACCTACTATAGCCCTGCAGCTACCTACTATAGCTCTGCAGCTACCTACTATAGCTCTGCAGCTACCTACTATAGCCCTGCAGCTACCTGCTATAGCCCTGCAGCTACCTACTATAGCTCTGCAGCTAAACCTGCTATAGCCCTGCTGCTACCTACTATAGTCCTGCAGCTAAACCTACTATAGCCCTGCAGCTATCTACTATAGCCCTGCAGCTACCTGCTATAGCACTGCAGCTAAACCTACTATAGCCCTGCAGCTACCTACTATAGCCCTGCAGCTACCTACTATAGCCCTGCAGCTAAACCTACTATAGCCCTGCAGCTACCTACTATAGCCCTGCAGCTACCTACTATAGCCCTGCAGCTACCTACTATAGTCCTGCAGCTACCTACTATAGCCCTGCAGCTACCTACTATAGCTCTGCAGCTACCTACTATAGCCCTGCAGCTACCTGCTATAGCCCTGCTGCTACCTACTATAGCCCTGCAGCTAACTACTATAGCTCTGCAGCTACCTACTATAGCCCTGCAGCTACCTACTATAGCCCTGCAGCTACCTACTATAGATCTGCAGCTACCTGCTATAGCCCTGCAGCTAGCTACCTACTATAGCTCTACAGCTACCTACTATAGCCCTGCAGCTACCTACTATAGCCGTGCAGCTAAACCTACTATAGCCCTGCAGCTACCTACTATAGCCCTGCAGCTACCTACTATAGCCCTGCAGCTACCTACTATAGTCCTGCAGCTACCTACTATAGCCCTGCAGCTACCTGCTATAGCCCTGCTGCTACCTACTATAGCCCTGCAGCTAACTACTATAGCTCTACAGCTACCTACTATAGCCCTGCAGCTACCTACTATAGCCCTGCAGCTACCTACTATAGCTCTACAGCTACCTACTATAGCCCTGCAGCTACCTACTATAGCCCTGCAGCTACCTACTAACCTAATATAGCCCTGCAGCTACCTACTATAGCCCTGCAGCTACCTACTATAGCTCTGCAACTACCTACTATAGCCCTGCAGCTACCTACTATAGCCCTGCAGCTACCTACTAACCTAATATAGCCCTGCTGCTACCTACTATAGCCCTGCAGCTACCTACTATAGCTCTGCAACTACCTACTATAGCCCTGCAGCTACCTACTATAGCCCTGCAGCTACCTACTATAGCTCTGCAGCTACCTACTATAGCTCTGCAACTACCTACTATAGCCCTGCAGCTAACTACTATAGCTCTGCAACTACCTACTATAGCTCTGCAGCTACCTGCTATAGCTCTGCAGCTACCTGCTATAGCCCTGCAGCTACCTACTATAGCCCTGCAGCTACCTACTATAGCTCTGCAACTACCTACTATAGCTCTGCAGCTATCTACTATAGCCCTGCTGCTACCTGCTATAGCTCTGCAGCTACCTACTATAGCTCTGCAGCTGCCTACTATAGCTCTGCTGCTACCTGCTATAGCTCTGCAGCTACCTACTATAGCCCTGCAGCTACCTACTATAGCCCTGCTGCTACCTACTATAGCTCTGCAGCTGCCTACTATAGCTCTGCTGCTACCTGCTATAGCCCTGCAGCTACCTGCTATAGCCCTGCAGCTACCTACTATAGCTCTGCAGCTGCCTACTATAGCTCTGCTGCTACCTGCTATAGCCCTGCAGCTACCTACTATAGCCCTGCTGCTACCTACTATAGCCCTGCTGCTACCTACTATAGCCCTTCTGCTACCTACTATAGCCCTACAGCTAAACCTACTATAGCTCTGCAGCTACCTGCTATAGCCCTGCAGCTAAACCTACTATAGCTCTGCAGCTACCTACTACCTGCAGCTAAACCTACTATAGCTCTGCAGCTACCTACTATAGCTCTGCTGCTACCTACTATAGCTCTGCAGCTACTTGCTATAGCTCTGCAGCTACCTACTATAGCCCTGCAGCTACCTGCTATAGCCCTGCAGCTACCTGCTATAGCCCTGCAGCTACCTACTATAGCCCTGCAGCTACCTACTATAGCTCTGCAGCTACCTACTATAGCTCTGCAGCTACCTACTATAGCTCTGCAGCTACCTACTATAGCCCTGCAGCTACCTACTATAGCCCTGCAGCTACCTACTATAGCTCTGCAGCTACCTACTATAGCCCTGCAGCTACCTACTATAGCTCTGCAGCTACCTACTATAGCTCTGCAGCTACCTACTATAGCTCTGCAGCTACCTACTATAGCCCTGCAGCTACCTACTATAGCTCTGCATCTACCTGCTATAGCTCTGCAGCTACCTACTATAGCCCTGCAGCTACCTACTATAGCTCTGCAGCTACCTACTATAGCCCTGCAGCTACCTACTATAGCTCTGCAGCTACCTACTATAGCCCTGCAGCTACCTACTATAGCCCTGCAGCTACCTACTATAGCTCTGCAGCTACCTACTATAGCCCTGCAGCTACCTACTATAGCCCTGCTGCTACCTACTATAGCTCTGCAGCTACCTACTATAGCTCTGCAGCTACCTACTATAGCCCTGCAGCTACCTACTATAGCCCTGCAGCTACCTACTATAGCTCTGCAGCTACCTACTATAGCCCTGCTGCTACCTACTATAGCCCTGCAGCTACCTACTATAGCTCTGCAGCTACCTACTATAGCCCTGCAGCTACCTACTATAGCCCTGCAGCTAACTACTATAGCTCTGCAGCTACCTACTATAGCCCTGCAGCTACCTGCTATTGCCCTGCAGCTACCTGCTATAGCTCTGCTGCTACCTACTATAGCTCTGCAGCTACCTACTATAAATCAAAATCAAATCAAATTTATTTATAGGGCCCGACAACACACGTTAATGTCCCCATGGGCCGTACAGATCTTCTTTAAACAAGTCAAGAAGAAAACATAACAATAAGTCAAGAACAGAACAAGAACACCATAAGGTGCAAACATTTTTAGATGGATGCAAATAAATGAAAGAATGCAAGCACTCCCAGACATACCCCACGCGAAGGTAAGGAAAAACTCACTAAAACCTAACAATAGGGAAAAAAGCTCCACAGGCAGTGTGGAGGAGAGAAACCTTAGAAGGGCCATTCAAGGGGGGATCTCCCTTCTTAGATGTTTGTGATAGTAGTGTTGCAGACGGACAGTTGGTAAGCATGCACTCATGTGTGTAGTGGAACACAGATGAGTGCATGCAATAGCAACTGTACATTTTGAAAAATTAAAGATAAGAGCTAATAGCGATAGCAACTGAACATTTTGAAAGATTAAAGATAGAGCTGATAGCAATCTATTTGAGGCACAGGGGCGGCGCAAAGAGGGTCACGTTCTCCCCGTCTTAGTCAAGGGACATTTAACACTCCGGTCGTTGCTCAGGGACAGCCGGAGACAGGGAGATAGGGGCGGCGCAGAGAGGGTCACGAACTCCCCGACATCATCGCGGGACATCCGGCACTCCGGTCACCACTACGAGACCTCCGGAGACAGGGGGGCACGCAGAGGGGGTCGCAACCTCCCGGCCTTCGTCACGGGACGTCCAACACTCCGGTCAACACTCCAGGACAGCAAGTCATAGGGAGACAGGGAGACGGGACAGGCGTTAGACAGCTCATGAGATTGTAGTAGGCGGACATAGCAATAGATACAAGTGGTAGGCATATATGTGAATGGAGTAGATATATGAAGTAGGCGTATTATGTGAATAGAAATGGAAGTACTTAACCCAGCAATGAAACCGCATTGACTGTTAATCTGTTAACAGTCTGTTAATACTGTTAATCAGTTGACAGGACCACGGACAGACGGCGGTGAATAACTGATCCAAGGCCTCGGAGGTGCATGTAGAGCATTCACTACAATCTTGGCCAAGACCCCGAGGCATCCATCACCTTAGTCAGCGCCAGGAGACGGGCACTCAGAGAGAAGGGGGGGGGGGGGGGGAAGGGGGGGGGGGGGGGAAGGGGGGGGGAAGAGTTAGAGAGTTCCCATGTTTGTGGTGCTGCAAAGGAGCAGACATGTAGTACCCTGTAGTGCCATGTATTACCATGTAGTACCCCGTAGTGCCATGTAGTACCCTATAGTACCCTGTAGTGCCATGTAGTGCCATGTAGTACCCTGTAGTACCCTGTAGTACCCTGTAGTGTCATGTAGTACCCTGTAGTGCCCTGTGGTACCCTGTAGTGCCACGTAGAGCCATGTAGAGCCATGTAGTGCCATGTAGTACCCTGTACCCTAACTAAACTACCCTGTAGTAAACTACCCAGTGGTACCATGTAGTACCCTGTACCATAACTAAACTACACAGATTAATCTAAAGGTCAGTCCCCGACCAGGTGAGATCAGGGTAGGTTGAAGGAGAGAGAGAAAAGATGAGTCTTAAGCAGGGATTTAAAAGCTTCGACAGAGCAGGCGCCCCTGATGACGGCAGGTAATTTGTTCCACAGGTAGGGAGCGCGGTAGACAAAGGCTCTGTGGCCGGCGGATTTCTTTTTAACCCTAGGGGTCGATAGAAGCCCCGCATTTTGTGAGCGCAGAGCACGAGCGGGCGAGTATCGGGAGATGAGATCGGATAGATAGAGCGGTGCAAGCCCATTTAAAATTTTGTAGGTGAGGAGTAGCACTTTAAAGTCAGAACGGGCTTGGATAGGAAGCCAGTGTAGGGCGGACAAAACTGGTGTGATGTGATCACATTTTCTAGTTCTAGTTAGTATCCGTGCAGCCGCATTTTGCACGAGTTGAAGATTTTTGATGCTTGAATCAGGTAGGCCTGAAAAAAGTGCATTACAGTAGTCTACTACTATAGCTCTGCAGCTACCTACTATAGCCCTGCAGCTACCTACTATAGCCCTGCAGCTAACTACTATAGCTCTGCAGCTACCTACTATAGCCCTGCAGCTACCTGCTATAGCCCTGCAGCTACCTACTATAGCTCTGCTGCTACCTGCTATAGCTCTGCAGCTACCTGCTATAGCCATGCAGCTACCTACTATAGCTCTGCAGCTACCTACTATAGCTCTGCTGCTACCTACTATAGCCCTGCAGCTACCTACTATAGCCCTGCAGATAAACCTACTATTGCTCTGCAGCTACCTACTATAGCCCTGCAGCTAAACCTACTATAGCCCTGCTGCTACCTACTATAGCCCTGCATCTAAACCTACTATAGCTCTGCAGCTACCTGCTATAGCCCTGCAGCTACCTTTTATAGCTCTGCAGCTACCTACTATAGCTCTGCAGCTACCTACTATAGCTCTGCAGCTACCTACTATAGCTCTGCAGCTACCTACTATAGCTCTGCAGCTACCTGCTATAGCCCTGCAGCTACCTACTATAGCTCTGCAGCTACCTACTATAGCTCTGCAGTTACCTACTATAGCTCTGCAGCTACCTACTATAGCTCTGCAGCTACCTACTATAGCTCTGCAGCTACCTACTATAGCTCTGCAGCTACCTACTATAGCTCTGCAGCTACCTGCTATAGCCCTGCAGCTAAACCTACTATAGATCTGCTGCTACCTACTATAGCCCTGCAGCTACCTACTATAGCTCTGCAGCTACCTACTATAGCCCTTCTGCTACCTACTATAGCCCTTCTGCTACCTACTATAGCCCTGCAGCTACCTACTATAGCCCCGCAGCTACCTACTATAGCTCTGCAGCTACCTACTATAGCCCTGCAGCTACCTACTATAGCTCTGCAGCTACCTACTATAGCCCTTCTGCTACCTACTATAGCCCTTCTGCTACCTACTATAGCACTGCAGCTAAACCTACTATAGCCCTGCAGCTACCTACTATAGCCCTGCAGCTACCTACTATAGCCCTGCAGCTAAACCTACTATAGCCCTGCAGCTACCTACTATAGCCCTGCTGCTACCTACTATAGCCCTGCAGCTACCTGCTATAGCCCTGCTGCTACCTACTATAGCCCTGCAGCTAACTACTATAGCTCTGCAGCTACCTACTATAGCCCTGCAGCTACCTACTATAGTTCTGCAGCTACCTGCTATAGCCCTGCAGCTAGCTACCTACTATAGCTCTACAGCTACCTACTATAGCCCTGCAGCTACCTACTATAGCTCTGCAGCTACTTACTATAGCTCTGCAGCTACCTACTATAGCTCTGCAGCTACCTGCTATAGCCCTGCAGCTACCTACTATAGCCCTTCTGCTACCTACTATAGCCCTGCAGCTAAACCTACTATAGCCCTGCAGCTACCTACTATAGCCCTGCAGCTACCTACTATAGCCCTGCAGCTACCTACTATAGTCCTGCAGCTACCTACTATAGCCCTGCAGCTACCTGCTATAGCCCTGCTGCTACCTACTATAGCCCTGCAGCTAACTACTATAGCTCTGCAGCTACCTACTATAGCCCTGCAGCTACCTACTATAGTTCTGCAGCTACCTGCTATAGCCCTGCAGCTAGCTACCTACTATAGCTCTACAGCTACCTACTATAGCCCTGCAGCTAAACCTACTATAGCCCTGCAGCTACCTACTATAGCTCTGCAGCTACCTACTATAGCCCTGCAGCTAAACCTACTATAGCCCTGCAGCTACCTACTATAGCCCTGCAGCTAAACCTACTATAGCCCTGCAGCTACCTACTATAGCCCTGCAGCTACCTACTATAGCCCTGCAGCTACCTACTATAGCCCTGCAGCTACCTACTATAGTCCTGCAGCTACCTACTATAGCCCTGCAGCTACCTGCTATAGCCCTGCTGCTACCTACTATAGCCCTGCCGCTACCTACTATAGCTCTGCAGCTACCTGCTATAGCCCTGCAGCTAGCTACCTACTATAGCTCTACAGCTACCTACTATAGCCCTGCAGCTACCTACTATAGCCCTGCAGCTACCTACTATAGCTCTACAGCTACCTACTATAGCCCTGCAGCTACCTACTATAGCCCTGCAGCTACCTACTATAGCCCTGCAGCTACCTACTATAGCTCTACAGCTACCTACTATAGCCCTGCAGCTACCTACTATAGCCCTGCAGCTACCTACTATAGCTCTACAGCTACCTACTATAGCCCTGCAGCTACCTACTATAGCTCTGCAGCTACCTACTATAGCCCTGCAGCTACCTACTATAGCCCTGCAGCTACCTACTATAGCCCTGCAGCTACCTACTATAGCTCTACAGCTACCTACTATAGCCCTGCAGCTACCTACTATAGCCCTGCAGCTACCTACTATAGCCCTGCAGCTACCTACTATAGCCCTGCAGCTACCTACTATAGCTCTACAGCTACCTACTATAGCCCTGCAGCTACCTACTATAGCCCTGCAGCTACCTACTATAGCCCTGCAGCTACCTACTATAGCTCTGCAGCTACCTGCTATAGCTCTGCAGCTACCTACTATAGCCCTGCAGCTACCTACTATAGCCCTGCAGCTCCTGCAGCTACCTACTATAGCCCTGCAGCTACCTACTATAGCTCTACAGCTACACTATAGCCCTGCTGCTACCTACTATAGCCCTGCAGCTACCTACTATAGCTCTACAGCTACCTACTATAGCCCTGCAGCTAAACCTACTATAGCCCTGCAGCTACCTACTAACCTACTATAGCCCTGCAGCTACCTACTATAGCCCTGCAGCTACCTACTATAGCTCTGCTGCTACCTACTATAGCCCTGCTGCTACCTACTATAGCCCTGCAGCTACATACTATAGCTCTGCAACTACCTACTATAGCTCTGCAGCTACCTGCTATAGCCCTGCAGCTACCTACTATAGCTCTGCAGCTACCTACTATAGCCCTGCAGCTACCTACTATAGCCCTGCAGCTACCTACTATAGCCCTGCAGCTACCTACTATAGCTCTACAGCTACCTACTATAGCCCTGCAGCTACCTACTATAGCCCTGCAGCTACCTGCTATAGCCCTGCAGCTACCTACTATAGCCCTGCAGCTACCTACTAACCTACTATAGCCCTGCAGCTACCTACTATAGCCCTGCAGCTACCTACTATAGCTCTGCAACTACCTACTATAGCCCTGCTGCTACCTACTATAGCCCTGCAGCTACATACTATAGCTCTGCAGCTAACTACTATAGCTCTGCAACTACCTACTATAGCCCTGCAGCTACCTGCTATAGCCCTGCTGCTACCTACTATAGCCCTGCAGCTACCTACTATAGCCCTGCAGCTACCTGCTATAGCCCTGCTGCTACCTACTATAGCCCTGCTGCTACCTACTATAGCCCTGCAGCTACCTACTATAGCTCTGCTGCTACCTACTATAGCTCTGCTGCTACCTACTATAGCCATGCAGCTACCTACTATAGCTCTGCAGCTACCTACTATAGCCCTGCTGCTACCTACTATAGCCCTGCAGCTACCTACTATAGCCCTGCAGCTAAACCTACTATAGCCCTGCTGCTACCTACTATAGCCCTGCATCTAAACCTACTATAGCTCTGCAGCTACCTGCTATAGCCCTGCAGCTACCTACTATAGCCCTGCAGCTACCTACTATAGCCCTGCTGCTACCTACTATAGCCATGCAGCTAAACCTACTATAGCCCTGCAGCTACCTACTATAGCTCTGCAGCTACCTACTATAGCTCTGCAGCTACCTGCTATAGCCCTGCAGCTACCTACTATAGCCCTGCAGCTACCTACTATAGCCATGCAGCTAAACCTACTATAGCCCTGCAGCTACCTACTATAGCTCTGCAGCTACCTGCTATAGCCCTGCAGCTACCTGCTATAGCCCTGCAGCTACCTGCTATAGCTCTGCAGCTACCTACTATAGCTCTGCAGCTACTTACTATAGCTCTGCAGCTACCTACTATAGCTCTGCAGCTACCTACTATAGCTCTGCAGCTACCTACTATAGCTCTGCTGCTACCTACTATAGCTCTGCAGCTACTTACTATAGCTCTGCAGCTACCTACTATAGCTCTGCAGCTACCTACTATAGCTCTGCAGCTACCTACTATAGCCCTTCTGCTACCTACTATAGCCCTGCAGCTACCTACTATAGCTCTGCTGCTACCTACTATAGCCCTGCAGCTACCTACTATAGCCCTGCAGCTACCTACTATAGCCCTTCTGCTACCTACTATAGCTCTGCAGCTACCTACTATAACTCTGCAGCTACCTGCTATAGCTCTGCAGCTACCTGCTATAGCCCTGCAGCTACCTACTATAGCTCTGCAGCTACCTACTATAGCCCTGCAGCTACCTACTATAGCTCTGCAGCTACCTACTATAGCCCTGCAGCTACCTACTATAGCTCTGCAGCTACCTACTATAGCCCTGCAGCTACCTACTATAGCTCTGCAGCTACCTACTATAGCCCTGCAGCTACCTACTATAGCTCTGCAGCTACCTACTATAGCCCTGCAGCTACCTACTATAGCTCTGCAGCTACCTGCTATAGCTCTGCAGCTACCTGCTATAGCCCTGCAGCTACCTACTATAGCTCTGCAGCTACCTACTATAGCCCTGCAGCTACCTACTATAGCTCTGCAGCTACCTACTATAGCCCTGCAGCTACCTACTATAGCTCTGCAGCTACCTACTATAGCCCTCCAGCTACCTACTATAGCTCTGCAGCTACCTACTATAGCCCTGCAGCTACCTACTATAGCTCTGCAGCTACCTGCTATAGCCCTGCAGCTACCTACTATAGCTCTGCAGCTACCTGCTATAGCCCTGCAGCTACCTACTATAGCTCTGCAGCTACCTGCTATAGCCCTGCAGCTACCTACTATAGCTCTGCAGCTACCTACTATAGCCCTGCAGCTACCTACTATAGCTCTGCAGCTACCTACTATAGCCCTGCAGCTACCTACTATAGCTCTGCAGCTACCTACTATAGCCCTGCAGCTACCTACTATAGCTCTGCAGCTACCTACTATAGCCCTGCAGCTACCTACTATAGCTCTGCAGCTACCTACTATAGCCCTGCAGCTACCTACTATAGCCCTGCTGCTACCTACTATAGCCCTGCTGCTACCTACTATAGCCCTGCTGCTACCTACTATAGCCCTGCTGCTACCTACTATAGCCCTGCTGCTACCTACTATAGCCCTGCAGCTACCTACTATAGCCCTGCAGCTACCTACTATAGCCCTGCAGCTACCTGCTATAGCCCTGCAGCTACCTACTATAGCCCTGCAGCTACCTACTATAGCCCTGCAGCTACCTACTATAGCCCTGCAGCTACCTGCTATAGCCCTGCAGCTACCTGCTATAGCCCTGCAGCTACCTACTATAGCCCTGCAGCTACCTACTATAGCCCTGCAGCTACCTGGTATAGCCCTGCAGCTACCTACTATAGCTCTGCAGCTACCTACTATAGCCCTGCAGCTACCTGCTATAGCCCTGCTGCTACCTACTATAGCCCTGCAGCTACCTACTATAGCTCTGCAGCTACCTGCTATAGCCCTGCAGCTACCTACTATAGCCCTGCAGCTACCTACTATAGCTCTGCAGCTACCTACTATAGCCCTGCAGCTACCTACTATAGCTCTGCAGCTACCTACTATAGTTCTGCAGCTACCTGCTATAGCCCTGCTGCTACCTGCTATAGCCATGCAGCTACCTACTATAGCCCTGCAGCTACCTACTATAGCCCTGCAGCTACCTACTATAGCTCTGCAGCTACCTGCTATAGCCCTGCAGCTACCTACTATAGCCCTGCAGCTAAACCTACTATAGCCTTGCAGCTACCTACTATAGCCCTGCAGCTAAACCTACTATAGCCCTGCAGCTACCTACTATAGCCCTGCAGCTACCTACTATAGTCCTGCAGCTACCTACTATAGCCCTGCAGCTACCTGCTATAGCCCTGCTGCTACCTACTATAGCTCTGCAGCTACCTACTATAGCCCTGCAGCTACCTACTATAGCCCTGCAGCTAACTACTATAGCTCTGCAGCTACCTACTATAGCCCTGCAGCTACCTGCTATAGCTCTGCAGCTACCTACTATAGTTCTGCAGCTACCTACTATAGCTCTGCAGCTACCTGCTATAGCTCTGCAGCTACCTGCTATAGCTCTGCAGCTACCTGCTATAGCTCTGCAGCTACCTACTATAGTTCTGCAGCTACCTACTATAGCTCTGCAGCTACCTACTATAGTTCTGCAGCTACCTACTATAGCCCTGCAGCTACCTGCTATAGCTCTGCAGCTACCTGCTATAGCTCTGCAGCTACCTACTATAGCTCTGCAGCTACCTACTATAGCTCTGCAGCTACCTACTATAGCCCTGCAGCTACCTGCTATAGCTCTGCAGCTACCTACTATAGCCCTGCAGCTACCTACTATAGCTCTGCAGCTACCTGCTATAGCTCTGCAGCTACCTACTATAGCCCTGCAGCTACCTACTATAGCCCTTCTGCTACCTACTATAGCTCTGCAGCTACCTGCTATAGCTCTGCAGCTACCTACTATAGCTCTGCAGCTACCTACTATAGCCCTGCAGCTACCTACTATAGCTCTGCAGCTACCTACTATAGCTCTGCAGCTAAACCTACTATAGCCATGCAGCTAAACCTACTATAGCCCTGCAGCTACCTACTATAGCCCTTCTGCTACCTACTATAGCTCTGCAGCTACCTACTATAGCTCTGCAGCTACCTACTATAGCCCTGCAGCTACCTGCTATAGCTCTGCAGCTACCTACTATAGCCCTGCAGCTACCTACTATAGCTCTGCAGCTACCTGCTATAGCTCTGCAGCTACCTACTATAGCCCTGCAGCTACCTACTATAGCCCTTCTGCTACCTACTATAGCTCTGCAGCTACCTGCTATAGCTCTGCAGCTACCTACTATAGCTCTGCAGCTACCTACTATAGCCCTGCAGCTACCTACTATAGCTCTGCAGCTACCTACTATAGCTCTGCAGCTAAACCTACTATAGCCATGCAGCTAAACCTACTATAGCCCTGCAGCTACCTACTATAGCCCTTCTGCTACCTACTATAGCTCTGCAGCTACCTACTATAGCCCTGCAGCTACCTACTATAGCCCTTCTGCTACCTACTATAGCCCTGCAGCTACCTACTATAGCCCTGCAGCTACCTACTATAGCTCTGCAGCTACCTACTATAGCTCTGCAGCTAAACCTACTATAGCCATGCAGGTAAACCTACTATAGCCCTGCAGCTACCTACTATAGCCCTTCTGCTACCTACTATAGCTCTGCTGCTAGCTGCTATAGCCCTGCAGCTACCTACTATAGCCCTGCAGCTACCTAATATAGCTCTGCTGGTACCTACTATAGCTCTGCTGCTACCTGCTATAGCTCTGCAGCTACTTACTATAGCTCTGCAGCTACCTGCTATAGCCCTGCAGCTACCTAATATAGCTCTGCTGGTACCTACTATAGCTCTGCTGCTACCTGCTATAGCTCTGCAGCTACTTACTATAGCCCTGCAGCTACCTACTATAGCTCTGCAGCTACCTACTATAGCTCTGCAGCTACCTACTATAGCTCTGCTGCTACCTACTATAGCCCTGCAGCTACCTACTATAGCTCTGCAGCTACCTACTATACCTCTGCAGCTACCTACTATAGCTCTGCAGCTACCTACTATAGCCCTGCTGCTACCTACTATAGCCTGCAGCTACCTACTATAGCTCTGCTGCTACCTGCTATAGCTCTGCAGCTACCTACTATAGCCCTGCAGCTACCTACTATAGCTCTGCAGCTACCTACTATAGCCCTGCAGCTACCTACTATAGCCCTTCTGCTACCTACTATAGCTCTGCTGCTACCTACTATAGCCCTGCAGCTACCTACTATAACCCTGCAGCTACCTACTATAGCCCTTCTGCTACCTACTATAGCCCTTCTGCTACCTACTATAGCTCTGCAGCTACCTACTATAGCCCTGCAGCTACCTACTATAGCCCTGCAGCTACCTACTATAGCCCTTCTGCTACCTACTATAGCTCTGCTGCTACCTACTATAGCCCTGCAGCTACCTACTATAGCCCTTCTGCTACCTACTATAGCTCTGCTGCTACCTACTATAGCTCTGCTGCTACCTACTATAGCCCTGCTGCTACCTACTATAGCTCTGCTGCTACCTACTATAGCTCTGCTGCTACCTACTATAGCTCTGCTGCTACCTACTATAGCCCTGCTGCTACCTACTATAGCCCTGCAGCTACCTACTATAGCCCTGCAGCTACCTACTATAGCCCTGCAGCTACCTACTATAGCTCTGCAGCTACCTACTATAGCCCTGCTGCTACCTACTATAGCCCTGCAGCTACCTACTATAGCCCTGCAGCTACCTACTATAGCTCTGCAGCTACCTACTATAGCTCTGCTGCTACCTACTATAGCCCTGCAGCTACCTACTATAGCTCTGCAGCTACCTACTATAGCCCTGCAGCTACCTACTATAGCCCTTCTGCTACCTACTATAGCTCTGCAGCTACCTACTATAGCTCTGCAGCTACCTACTATAGCCCTGCAGCTACCTACTATAGCCCTGCAGCTACCTACTATAGCCCTGCAGCTACCTACTATAGCCCTGCAGCTACCTACTATAGCCCTGCAGCTACACTATAGCTATACATGAAATACTGGCATCCGAAGGTGGCAGTGGCACCTATGTCTACTTAAGGAAATGTCACTAGATGTCACTAGATGGCGATATTGTGTCACTGTAAATGCATCCTCAGCAATCCGTGTCTTCATTCTGCCCCATAGACATTGTCTGCATAGGGGCAGGACACACTTTATATATTATATTATATATATATATATATTCCCCAAACCCTATTTTATTATTGGAAAGAGAAAGATAACTTGCTAACAGCATTTCCCCCTAGGGTTATTCCAGCCATTATGAATAGTGTGTAGGATAACACAATGATAGATCAACATTCCTCTTCATCACATTAATAAGACACAATAAAAAAGATAATGGAGGATCATTAACCCTTTCACTGCCACACGACAGAAGGTTAGCCCTTTACTATCACACAACCGACGGCGATGCTCCATCATTAGCATCATTAGCTCGAGCTAAAAACTAATGCGGAGCTAATGATGCTAATGATGGAGCATCGCCGTCGGTTGTGTGATAGTAAAGGGCTAACCTTCTGTATTGTCACAGTGAAAGGGTTAACCGGCTGTCGTGTGGCAGTGAAAGGGTTAACACGTGATTACCAGTTCTGGATCAGACGTCGGCGTTAAGTAGAATTGATCACCTCATCGCATCACCGTGGTCTAATGACACTTGGAGCGGTGCATTTGTTCCACCATGTCTGGGTAAATGATTGGAGGTGTCATGTCACTTGAGATCAGTGTCTTATTTGTTCTCACATCGGGTGAGTCTCGTGGCCTCGACGATAATAAGCCTCTCATCCCATATCCTCGTTCTTTTGATTTTAGCGCTTCCACATTCGCTAAACGAAATTATTTATTTAGTATTAAGAGATCATGAATAATTGAATTAACACCATTTGGGATGTATTGAGGAATACTTTGAAGTGAATCACAAAATAATTTACTCCATGTACTCCCCCTGTACTCCCAGTTCTCTCCCAGTCCCCTCCCAGTCCTCTCAGTCCTCTCCCAGTCCTCTCCCAGTCCTCTCCCAGTCCTCTCAGTCCTCTCCTGAACGTTGGATAAAGCCGTGACATCATGTACAGTAGTGGATGTGTCTGCTCCTCTCTGATGGCCACACATACAGTATTCATGATTTTATATTATGTCTAATTTATGTGTATCAGTGACTATCAAACCGTAAACAAAGAGGCCTATTAACCCTTTCACTGCCACACGACAGAAGGCTAACCCTTTGCTATCACACAACCGACGGTCGCCGTGAAGTAGCGATACGCCTGCTGCCTTCCTTGACACTTTGTTCATCTAAAAGGCTGAGACGATATGCCATTTGGAAGAATCGATAAATCGGGACAGAATTATCAATAAATATCGATATTTTTAACTAACCTTCTGTAGTATGGTAGTGAAAGGGGGTTAACCTGCTGTCGTGTGGCAGTGAAAGGGTTAAGCCTCTGTGTATTGTCGCAGTGAAAGGGTTAACCGTTTTGGTAGTGCGGCAGTGAAAGGGTTAAGACCTTAGATCCTAATGTGAAAGATTATGTGATTTAACTGTTCTATGCCTTATTTTGACTTTGTCTATTTTATACTCATTCTATGCTTATTTTATGCCTAATTTTATGTCTGCACTTTATGCATTGCTCTTGATCTGCCAATTTTTTGCAATTCTATGCCTATGTCTTTTGTCCTGCTGTGAAGCACGTTGAGCTGCAATTATTCTATGAAAGGTGCTATATAAACTAAGTTTATTATTATTATTATTATTATTATTATTATTATTATTATTATTATTATTATTATTATTATTATTATTATTATTATTATTATTATTATTATTAATACAAATTGTATTATCTCTACCTCTCTCTCTCTATATATATCTTATATTATATCTCTGTATATTAGAATGTATATCTTTGACTGTGTATTCTTATTTATTTAAAATGTTTGACTACCTAAATGTTCATTGTGAGCGATCTGTGGTGCTGAATTTCCTTCGGGATTAATAAAGTACTTCTATTCTATCTATTATTATTATTATTATTATTATTATTATTATTATTATTATTATTATTATTATTATTATTATTATTATTATTATTATTATTATTATTATTATTATTATTATTATTATTATTATTATTATTATTATTATTATTATTATTATTATTATCTGTTCTACTTGTCACAGCAGAGCAGATCATCCATCCCTCACAGCCCTGCAGAGGGCAGGCAAGTCCTACACCATCCTCAGCGCTCAGAGACTCCCACTGTTTATCCACCTGCGCAGACACACGGCACACACTGTTTCCAGGATCTAAACGAGCTTTCCAAGGCCACTGACTGTGTTTACACGTTCGCTTCCAAGTGCACAGGTAACATTATAAGTACACTGGATCACGAGCGTACTTTAATGCATGCTGTCATTGTTGCCAATCAGTATGCCGCGGTCTCCTGATTCTAATTATGACTGCCGTCTCTTTAGCCGTGAACTTGACCTGAACCGGAACGGGGTAATAGTATAATTGTCCAATAAACAAAATGATCCTAATTCCAAATTAGTGACAGAGGCAGCATTCTAATGTGGCAAAGTTCAGCCCTGCCACGTTCAATTCACCTTTTCAGGTCCTTCCACTCCAGAGGAGGAAGTATTAATTATTCAGCTACAATTAGCATGATGTCAATAGTAATTGCCACCATTGCGGTGCTCCTCTGACATTCAAACGGCCTATTCTGAGACTGTGTTTAGTGCTTACACCTCACACATTTTAATATCCCCCCAGTTTCAATCAAGTTACTGTGAGACTGTGCTTACACCTCACACATTTTAATATCCCCCCCGTTTCAATCAAGTTACTGTATGCACACACACACACATACAGCTTTCCCTCCTTCATTTAAAAAAATTTATGTATTAGAAATTCTCTCTCCGTCCAACACAACAACGCAATAAGCTCACACGAGATGACCTGGTGGCATGACCTGAAACTCAGTTCTGTATCGTATCGCTCTCGCTCGGCATCGCTCTCTGCACTATCTCGCATACGTGCACGCGCACTGAATAAAGACCACAATGTACCTTTAATCCCAATATTCGTCTGACCACACCCCTATCAGCTTACCCATATAAGCAGGGGTGGGGCCACCCACTCTCCTCCTTCTCGCTTTCACCACAAGGAAGAAGTGCCTCGGTAGATCCCCACACTTGACACCATGATGGAAGAAAGGTTTAGGAGCAGCTTTGGGAAACAAGGATACGTTGACATCATATCTTTATTTTCTCTCTCACTATTTTCGAGAAAATACGGCGATATTGTCTTCGTACTGGAGTGTCTGGAAGATGATGATCATTCTAAAAACCCTCCACCGGTTTTCGTATTGGGAGCACGCCGCTGCATGCTTCTCAACTGCAGTTCCTTGCTGTGTTTGTTGGGGTGAAACCTGTCTGGCCACAGCTGAACTGTCGGACATGCCGCTGTTGTGAGAAGCGGTGCGTTCCAGGTTGGGTGAGTAGTGTTTGCTGGCGGGCTCCACTTGTCTGTTAGTGCTATGGGGGCTACTTGACAAAGTTTATGGAAACCGGCCCCAGGCTAGGGTCCTTTGTTCAGCCACCTAGGCGACAGAAGGCCTTGGTCTGAAGACCATTATAGTTTTAACTAGTGGGCCGCGACCATTGACACTGGTGATCCCTGTGTGTTCTGGACGAGTGGATTCTCTCTGTCACCGTGTTAAGGCCCCATCTTTCATATCCAAATGAGAGTATTCCTTCACGAGGGGATATGTGCATGTAATGTGCGATAGCGGCAGATTCATGTTCAAAGTCAGCTACACAGGCCAGTTGGTACTGTGCTGATTCCGTCGGATGTGGTAAAGTCACCGTTGTGAAGCGGTGTTGACATCTTGTTTTCTCTTTTCTCTTAAAAAGTGAGGAGAGGTTCAGAACGGCGGCCTGTCTGGGTGAGTGTTATGTCATTGTTTACATGTTCATAGCTTACGGTTAGCCAGTCAGCTGTTAACTGCTGCGTTAGCCTGCTGGATCGCTGCATGGCCTGCTTAGGGCCTACTATTAGCCAGTCAGCTGTTAGCTGCGGGGCTAACATGTCGTGGTCGCTAGGTAACGTTAGCTTGCTGCTATGGCCATGGCCTGGCGCGGGGTAGCTTAGCTTCTCGCGCGCCGCCGTGAGCTCGCTTCTGATCGCGTGCGTCGTTAGATCGGCGTCTCGCGAGCAGAAGCAGTAGCACCCGAACGGTTGGAGCGGCCGTTAGCTTGATGCTATTCTGTTGAACGTGCTTTGATTTTAACATGTTTTACACTCTTGACCACGACGTCATCCTTGACAGGGGATGTTTCGTCGACCCTGCCCTGAGCCAGGACGGCAAGGTTGCATCAACAGGGGACTGTAGTGCGGGTTGGGGCGGTGACGCTGCCCAGTTCGGACAACACAGGAGCGGCTGTGTTTCCTACGGTGTCTGTGACTGCACTTCGCTGATCTGCGTTCCGGGTAGGAACGGGGTTGACCAGACCTCATAACACGTCTTCTGGTTTTACTTTGCTAAATGTATTGTGAATAACGGTGTTTTTCCCAAAACGTGTGTTGCTACAATGCATTTAGGATACGTTGCGGGTTATGTGTGAGCTGTTTTGTCACTGGCAGTTAGCTTCTCCGTGCAAACGGGATGTAATGATCTGGTTGTTGTGTGAGAAACACGGCCGTGTACTCACAACTAAGGTAACTAACCTATGAAGCTATGCTTGGTGACAAGTGAGTAAAAGAATGTTCTTTCTCAGACTGTAATGACAATGAACAGTGTGTTCACACATTAACAGGTTTTCCTGTTTTAACTGGCCGTATTGAGGGTAAAATATGAGGATTGTGTTTCCCCCCCCGGTTCCCTGGGGACTTTTTCATCCTCCTATCAGACATGTTGTGCATTAATTGTGTCTTTTGTGTGGTAGGGATACGATGTAACTCTTAGCTTGATTGCTGAGGTTGTGCTAAATCTGCTGGAGAAACTTATTTCCTAAAGGGAAATTGGTTTGGTTGCTGTCATGTGTGCTTAGCAAGGCCTGTGGTCGATACTAATCAAGAATGATGTATTCTCTCATTGTGAAAAAAACGGCGTTCCTCTGTTGAGTGTTTTTGCCATTTTTTGTAGGTGATGATGGGTTGTGTGTGTCATGTGACCTACAACTGGGTTGTACTGGCCACAGAAGCACATGTGTATGTTGGACCGGGGTTCTTAGAGCCCTCTCTATTCTGTGTTTTTCCTTAGTAAAAATCAGATAGCAGGTTAGCTCATGCGCTGTGTGGAGCTGTGAAACGCTTCATAGAGCTGACTATGACTGTGTCATATTCTCTTTTTGTCGTTACATCGTATCATGGGTGTGGGGTCGTAAAGGGGTGAACTGGTAACCTTTCCTCTCCCCATTGTTCTGTCGGTCAGGGGTACACCCCCTGTCCTTCAAGGTTCCCGTCACGTGGCGGTTCGGCACGTTACGGGGGGGGGGGGGAGGGAGTTCCTGGTCCCACGGCCTGGTATATTGGGCGTGTGCACCGCAGGAATTCCCCCGCCATAGAGTACGTCACCGTGCGCGTCTCTGTTGGTAGGACTTCCGTGTGCTGTTCAGGTCCATGTGATGGATCTGTTTTCAGGGGGGGTGGTCAGGGCTCCTCCTCACCAAGCGCCTATTCAGGCCTTCTGTGAGTTCGGACTCCTTCTTCCATGTGAGGAAGCCTCCATCAGAGTACAGAGCCTTCCTCCTCAGATTGTCAAAGTGAGTGGACCCTCTAGAAGGGTCCTTTTCTATTGTATGTATATTCGATTCAATTCGTTTATTGAGTGTGTATGGGTTCAGTGCCTCTTCCCCGGAGGCCCTAAAACCAGTTTTTTACATGGCTCAAGGTGCAATATATTCTTTTCAATCTGTACAGCTCGCGTGGGAAGTCTCTCTGGGGATCCCCGTCTCTTTCCTATGGGAGGGTGGTGGGATGTAAAAATGTGAAATTTTTTTACCCCGGCTGTGTAGACTGGGATACATACTGTTGATGCTTCCTTCTTTCTATTCCAGAAGTGTTGGAGTTAGGGAGTGTCACACCCCTCTTGTCGTTCCCCTGGGCGCCTTGGGGATTCAATGACAGGTCTAAATAGCCTGTTCATTGATGGGGGTGTGTCCCGACGCACGTATAGTGCTAGCTCGCTGTAAACAGGCGATTGACTGGCACGCCTTGGTTGCTTGTGGTTGAAACAGCGTTTTTATAAAGCAACTGAGATGGGGGTTTTTCCTCTTCCGACGACCACATCCCATGACCTGGGTGGGTTGTCGACGGATTCTCGTTCATGTCTGGGGGATGATGACGGGATGGATCTGAACATATGTGGTGGGGTCTCACGCCCTTGGGGTGGGCCACCAGGCGCGGTTCGTCCGAACGTCTGGGTGGCGCCTTCTTTTCATGTTAAGATCAACACGCATATCTGCCCTTCTCCTGGAGTAGGCATGTCGGCGTGGTTAGGGCACGGGACTGGTTCTGGTCACGCTGGTCCAGATCAGTTGAACCCGTTGTCCGCCGGGGATGCAGATCTGCTGTTCTGGTACCCTGAGGGACTTGGGCTTTTTTCAGGGGGAAAAATGCCAGGTCGGTCTGGGTGTCACAGGGTTAAGCGCTATAGAGACCCTGGTTGGGTATGTTTTTACTCAGCACTGTCGTCATGGCTTACAGCCGTGCCATTCTGTACGCGCTCGATCTCGTCGGATCTCGGCCGCTACACAGGTTGGTCCTGGTTGGTACTTGGTTGGGAGACCGCCGGGGAATACCAGGTACGGTGTGCTTAGGGGCTGGTTCTCCATTATTTTTCGCTCCTCTCTCACGCATGGCGAAGAGGGGCCTGTGGGGGTGGTTTTTTGACCTCCTCTGGTGACCCTGTGCTTCCCGTACCGCCAGGCCCGGTCCGAAGTGATGTTTGCGACCCGTAGGCCTGGGTTAACCCTTTTTGGAAACTGAAACACTTGTACTGCGGTATAGCCGGTGTATACCCGCAGGTGTGTTTTGGAGTTTTTTCTTGAGGGGTTATAGGAACAACCACCGCATTGGGTAACACCGAGGTGGTTGATTCCCTGGTGTGTTGGAGCAGTGTCAACTCCCGGGTTCACCGTTTGAGGGTGCCCCTGCACGTTCATGACGTCTGCCAATCGTGTCAGCCTTCTCTGCCTCGACCCCTCTGGGTGGGGGTTTTTAAATGGAGGCTTGGTCATGCAACACCGCCAGCTTACGCTCCTTCCGCCGGGGCGGCTGTGTTCAGCTGTCCCCTCTGGCGCCTGTCTCGTCCGCAGTCTCCAGGCTAGGGTTAACAGCCTGTTGCCTGGTTTTTCCCCGGTGCGCTGCCTGCTTCCGTTGGTTAACCTTTTTTGTGTGCTTACGGCCATGCTGACTGCCTGTTCTGCAGGGTCAGTGTGCCAGGCGGTGTACTATTGGGGGGACAGGGCCCGCTCGGCTTACGGCCATACCAACCTGAACACGCCCGATCTCGTCCGATCTCGGAAGCTAAGCAGGTTCTGGCCTGGTTAGTACTTGGATGGGTTTCCGCCTGGGAATACCAGGTGCAGTAACTGAGGGGCCTTTGTCCGAATACGCTGGCGATGTGGGGGGCGGGGCACTACATGCCCACCTGGTGGGGTCTTGATGCTGGCATCATGGACTTCTCCGGGCCCCCATTCTAGGGAGTCCAGTCCTTTTGGTGGGTCTGGGTCTTCCTTCGTGCTCCGCTGCTACGGCCTTGCCACGGGGTTGGGTTTGCCCTTGACCCCGTGATTCTGGGGGCAGTAACGAGGTTGTTCCTCCGTTCGTTCCCGGGTGGCATGCGGGTTGTGCGTGTGTGTAGTCGTGGGGTCAAGCCACGGTCTGCTCACCCTGTGCGTTGAGTTGCTTGAGTGCCTCTTCGCACGGTCGGGTCCGTCGCCCTCCCGTGAAGCCCCTAATAGGGGGGGTGCCCGCCATTAGGGTGGGTCGGGGGGGCTCGGCCCTCCCTGTTCTGATGGTTTGTGGGGGGCTGTCAGCGGGGTGTATTTGTCGGCCGTTGGCTCTCGCTCGGCCTCCCTTGTGCAGAGAGCGATGCCGAGCGAGAGCGATACGATACAGAACGTTAGGTTATGACTATAACCAAGTTCTGTTAGTATAGCGACGCTCGGCATCCGACACCGCTGCAGCCTTTGACCTCGCCTTGTGGCGAAAGCTTGGGAAGGAGGAGAGTGGGTGGCCCCACCCCTGCTTATATGGGTAAGCTGATAGGGGTGTGGTCAGACGAATATTGGGATTAAAGGTACATTGTGGTCTTTATTCAGTGCGCGTGCACGTATGCAAGATAGTGCAGAGAGCGATGCCGAGCGTCGCTATACTAACAGAACTTGGTTATAGTCATAACCTAACGTTTTCCGCCGTTTTCGTGTTTGACGGGAGGCCAAGAATATGAAGTCTTGAAAATATCCGTGTGTATAAGTGTGGACGGGGCCATTAGTCATGATGTCAGTGTTTTCCATAAGCTCCGGTTTCACCCGTCATTCACGGGAACACAACATGTGTTTTTAAAAACCCGGGGACCCCGAAGAGTGCTTTGCGTGTGGACGAAAGGCCAACACACACACATAGAAAAAGAGACATAAAAAAAAAATACCTGTTTATATACGTGTGGACAAGGCCTAAATTCATAGCGAAGTGTTGCATTTCTCTTCTGGACAGGCACACAGAGAGGACCCACATGGGGCTCGAGCCCATGCCCTTTAGCTCTGTCTCTAATTGAGTGACCTCCTATAATGATTGATTGATTGATTTTTATTGATCTCGAACCAACACACATAACTATCACAACAAATTTGATAAAAGCAAAAACAATATACATACACATACATAGAGTACATATATCTACATACACACATACATACAAACACATATACGTATACTAGGGCTGACCCCTATTAGTCGAATAGTCGACTAATCGATCGAAAGGAGCCGTAGTCGACTGCCAACCTCTTAGTCGAATACAAAAAATAATAATATTGTAAATAAAAAAATAAAATAACATTTGTATCATTCTTTCCAAAAGAAAAGAGGCCTAGAAGCGTGGCTAACGCTAATGGCACGCATACCAGAGGCTAACTGCCTACGAAAACAGGCACAGAGGCACTGAAAGAGGATTTCACCCATCTAATGAACACACTAGACTAGACAAATATCAAGATGTATCCATCAGTGGACCAATTGCATGCTTTTGCAGAGGACAAGAAGCCTTCAGTCGACTCCTTCAGACATTAAGTTAACACATTGTCTGCCAAGCAGTATGCCCATCCTTATGCCCAGTCTGCCAGTGCTGTAACCCTATGGAGATGTTTACCTTCTTTGCAGGGCTATAACTTTTTAAATATTATAGCTATATCGACATTACTATGGCCCATTCAACATCGGGTATCTATCGTTCCGGATGTGGGAACGTTATATTTTTTCATCCATACATTGTCGTGTTAGTACCGTCGAGAATATAAGTATGTTTTTAAGGTTTTCTGCAGTAATTCCTAAAACGCGAGTTATAGGCCCTGACGCATATGATAGATTATCGATTGGCGTTTCTTTCCTATACACGCTATATAAAAAATTTAAATGTATATGATCGGTATACATTATGCTTCATCATGCGTGAAGGAAAGGGGGGGGGGCGTTTATAATTCCTTGATCGTCAGTAACGGCTTTATTTACTATGGGTTGATATGTTGATCAGATGGATTGCCGTGAAATGAATAAACAATCGGGCTGAAAATAACGTTATATTCCTCTTACCGTTCGCCGATGAGACTGGAGGAAAAATATTCCAAATATTTGACGTCGATCTGCTAGATCCATTTCCCGTTTGTATGACGCAATAAACGCCGAAATCATATTGATTATTGCATTTTGAAAGCGATCCCATGCACTCGAGTGTGTATCTAGACCCACGTTACAAGATATTACTGCCGGAGGAATTTCCTCGATGCACCGAGCGCCACTTCCGGTTTGGCTTGGAGTGTAACTCGCCCGACATCCACCAGGCGGCGGTATTGAGGCGTTGCAATATCAGACAGGGTCCAACTGCAGTCCCGGAGGGAGGCTGGATGAATTACCGGTATGAATGCCATGGCGATCTTTTTTTATATTGATCCCAAAAACGAGTTAACTCGTTTCTGGCGCACAACGCATGGCGGGCAATTAACGAGTATACTCGTTTTTGGCGTCCAATGTGTTAAGCACCCCCACAGCCCAAATGGAATGATACAAAACATTTTTTTTGTCGACTAATAGTCATAGTCGACTATCCTTATCCTTAGTCGGGGACAGCCCTACTTTCCACCAATGCGGGTGGGTACGGGGGGAGGAGAGCGCGCCACAGAGCACAGTGCTTGAATGGCTGGCTGCGTTCATGGCATGATAAGTGCACGTTTAGTTTGGGTGAATAACTGGAACAGATGAGGATACACTTCAGACGCATTTCAGCAAGCCATCACTGTTTTAACCCTTTCACGGCCACACGACAGCCGGTTAACCCTTTCACTGTGACAATACAGAAGGTTAGCCCTTTACTATCACACAACCGACGGCGATGCTCCATCATTAGCATCATTAGCTCTGCGGATGCGGATGTGAAAGGGTAGGGTGAGGTTAGGGTTAGGTTTAGTGGAGGTCTTGAATCAGATTAGGATATAAACCATGAAGTGCACTGTATTAGAGATTTATGAACAGATTATTGGCCTACAATAATCTCACGTTAACAAACCGATGGGGAGTGTGCACGTTGATCCAGTTGGTCCACACGGCGTGTGATGAATGTACACATGTCCAGGGAAAACGTGCGCAAGCGCGGTTGTCCCACCTACACATAGTCATAGCCTACGTAGCTTATACATACATGTTTCAGGCGGGTATTGATTTTTATTAGCCATTCTCTCTGTAACTGAGGGGTACAATTCCCTGACTGTATTGATAAGTATGGTATCATTAAACCACTACCGCTTTATGTACTTTAATTACTGGCCATACAGTACACGATATATGAATATGATGAACACTTCCCACAATGAAATCGGTTCCACACAAAGGTATAATCAAGTATTTAATGGAGCAAAAGGTACATAATATACTTTACATTATTCTTTGAATGCACTTGTAAGGCAAAGGAATGTGCGTAGGCAAATCAACAATGAATGTCCATTCTCTGGTTACGCAGGAGGTAATTATACAACCTGAATCTTAGGGAATCATATCTATGGTACACTAGTAATATAGCGGGAGATACTGGAAGGGTCCCCCTGGTTGTAAGCCAGCAGGGGTAGAAGATCTGTCGGTAGTAGAGAGTCTGGTCAACGATGACTAAGGAGACTCCAGGTACAGGAGCCGGTGCAATAGCCTCTTGATCCACAGACGAATACAGCTGTTCTCCGTAGACTGTAGCTCCACAGTGAAGAAAGCTAGTCGGCCTCAGGCTCTCTGAGGCGCCGACTCGACTTGACTCCTCGCGGGGTAAATCCAACACGTGCAGGCGTCGGCGATTATCCGCTCCATAAATCACAGGACCAAAGCAATATATTCCAGCCGCAAAGGGCTATGTAGTCGTCGGGTAGATTAATCCAGTGTACATGTCCATACGGTTCTCGTCTAGGTCTCCTCGGGTGAAAGCGCCATGTGGTCAGCCCAGCCTGGATAAGAACTCTAGCTAATACGAGGAAGCGTTGGAGATGCTGGTCACTGTAGAACTTTAGCCGCACGATACACTATACACAAATAGACTATTATTGACTTAATAGAAATATGTCGCACTCGACGGTATAGCGCCAAACTCTGACAATTCAGTTATTAATTCGCACGCGGTCTCAATGCTCTATTCTGGGGCCAAACAGGCCATACTTCACCGCACGTTGTATCGTGGGTGAGGCTTCAACTTATTGGTTAACTCTTGACTTCTGACTAAGTAAGACTAAGTGCTTCTGTATTCACCTGCGCCGTATTTATATGCACGGTGAACAAACTAGTGCCAACCTCATTTCTGTCTCAGTATTCCTGGGCAAGGCCGGGCATGTCCAGACATGTCTTGACGGTGACTTTGAACCTGACTCTGGAGGCTGGTCCCTGGCGCCGGTGGACCGCTGTCCAATAGGAGAATGAAATATTATGGTCTGTGCTAAAGGGATATTCCGTGTATATGTACAAGGAATATACAAGGGATATCAAACGATATACAAATACTATGCAATATATATCAATAAATAAATATATATATTCGGTTTAATCTGATCCTTTGTAACACTCTCCATTCACAGAT